>NC_068563.1:19397727-19700757 GCF_022201045.2 Citrus sinensis
TTGCTTCTGTCACCGATACTGACAATACCATTTGCAGATTTATCCCTTGTAGGCGTTGTTTCCGGTTTCCCCACTCAAACTCCATAGTTAATGTCTTCCAATTACATACGACTCAACCTAATAATTCGAGCCATTGCACACCCAGTACCATATCCAATCCTGATATCGGTAGAGAATAAACCGTGAGTGAAAATGGAATATCTTGAATGAAAAGTTGTACCTATTCAAACTTCCCTTGACATGTCAATCTTTCACCGTTGGCTATGCGTATTGTGAAAGTCTCCATTGGTTTGATGGGTAATTGCAGCATATTAGCAAGTTTAGTGCTAATGAAATTGTGGGTGGACCCACTGTCTATTAAGACTATTATTTTGTACGGCCCAATCCTTGCCATGACCCGCATTGTTTGAGGTGCAGCCCATCCCGTTAATGCATATACAGAGATTTTAGGTTTTACTATTTCTGCTGGTTCTGTTGTTGGATCATCTTTCGTGGCCTCTTCATAGATGAACTCTTCTATTTGTGGTTCACCTTCGAAAATCAGTAATTGTGCCTTGGTGCATTTGTGGCCAGCGGTAAATTTGTCATTACAGTTTAAGCATAATCCTTGTGTACGTCGACGTTGCATCTCCTCCTAAAACAGCCGTTTGAAGGGTATTGTCGGTGATGCTCGATTGGGGACAGGCGGTGTTCGGCTGACAATTGTTGGTCGGAATAATCTCCGTTGGCGTGTTATCTGGTCGTCTTTCATACGAGCAAGGTTGATGGCTTCCTTTAACGTTCGTGGCCTGAACATCCATATATCCTCTGCAATCTTCGTTTTCAACCCTCCCATGAAAGTGCCTACCACGCTTTCTGTGACCACCCATGAACTCAGTTTCCCAACCTCTCGAATTCCTTCTGGTATTCTTGCACAGAACCTGTTTGTTTGACCCAAGACAGTGCTTCATCAAAGTCTTCACAATCCGTTGGTCCCAAGTGCGCCCACAGCTCGTCAACAAATATTTCCCACGTAACCAGTCGGCCTTCTTCTCGGTAAGCCTTGCACATCCACTGCCACCATTGATTTGCTTCGCCCTCCAAGTGATATGCCACTAAGACTACTTTCAACTCATTTGTGGTTTCTTGGTACTCAAAATACTGCGTTACCTGATTGAATCACTCCGTTGGGTTGTCGCCGACATAGCGGGGAAACTCTAACTTAACAAATATTGTCGGCATCGGTGGTCGATCTCTTTCACTTTCCTTGCGGAATAGTCGTGAAGATCCAATGCTCTCGTTAGTGCCGTAACTGGCAGTGCCTCTGGTTGCACTAAAAGATTCAGCCAATTTGTTCATGGTATCCTCCAGACGCTGCAGCTTGTCATTGAACCCAATTTCCACTTGTTCCATCTTGTTCTGTAAGCTCCCGATATCAGCTTCAATTCGTTCGATGCACTTCTTGTTAGTCATCATTGATAGCTAGCTTTGATACCAATGTTAAGTCCCAGTCAGATGCAGCTAACGATTACGAGTAATGCTAGTAATACTTTTCTGCTTATGGTGAGAAATAACCAAATAATTACAGTTTGAATTCTTGATCCCTTTATTCATATCCTGGAGCTTATTTATAGCCACAAGACTTTGATTTTCAACCCACCATCACGGCTGAAATCAATAAAACAAATATTAAAATAATGACTTAGCTAATATTTCGTAACAGAAATATAATCAAAAGCAACTTGATAAGGTTATCCCAAAAGCAACTTCTGTGATAAGGTCATCCCAAGATCACGGCTCCCGTACTCATCTTCACAATATCCGCACGTGAAACTGCACATGCATGTGTCATGCATGGCTTGCATGGGAGTCAACTTATGCTCTCACGTAATATACTTATGGTTTGGCTTTGGCATTCTTCTAGATCTTCGTGGCTCATGCATTTGCTTTCTATCAGGCCATGGCCATTTTTCAGATAAAATTTAAGAAATTAACAATATTTGATCAATGTAGAGCCGCTGCATGTCTTGTGGTGTACATATACCTTATCCAGCCACTTAGTGCCACGCAGACTACATATTCTTCTCCATCTGTTTTGTCCAGAAATATGTTTAATGGAAATTTTCAGATTTTTGGCTTGTTAATAATAATAATAATTAATATTACAAAAATAGTACTTGATACTATTATTTTTTCTTCTAATTAAGAATATTTGTCTTACAATTTTTCTAAGTACTACCATTTTGTTTGAATCAAATAATCTCTTTTAGCATTTCTCGATGTATTAGGAGACTACACCTTAAAGAATAATAATACAATTACAAGCTCTTGAGTACAAACTAACGTGATATCAAATGAATGGTTCAATAAAAATATCTCTTCGTCTACAAAATTTATTTTTTTATGTTAAATTTTTATTTAACCAATCATGTAGTCATAAATAATTTGTATAAGAGCTTGATATCATAACATTACTCATCTAATAAATACAATCCAAATGATAATTATGCCAGAGAGTCTTGTACACTCCTAGTGCATTATTCTGCTCATCATGTGTATCTAAACGTTTTTTGAACATTTTTATAATTAGTTAAAAGAGTCCTACGATAAGAAGTTAATGGAGAGACAGCAATATGGTCGACTCTAGATGATATGAGGCTCTAGACGAAAACGATATTTTAGGTCTTTTGATATTATAGCTAAAATAACTTTTGGTTATATTTTTTTAGGACATCTTAAGATACTTTAAGTCATGAAATTATTTGTTATTTTTATTTTTAAGATATATTTCTTTTTTTAAGATTTAAAAAGTAAACTAAATTAATGTTGTAATACAGAGAATGTGAAAATAAATGGTAAAAAATTATAATTTTTTTGTAAATTATGCCAAACAATTGTTTATAAGATTTTATTAGAAAAATGATAACTAAGATGATTTATTAGAAATCATATTTAGCAGCGGAGCACCTAAATATTCTCATAATTTCATATTATATTATTTGGAGAAAGACGGGGCAAGTGATTTTGCACAAATATGATATCATTGTACTTTCATATGATTTATTTTAATTAATTCAATTATTTCATATCAATTTATATAAGAATAATTTTGCAAAATTTATAGTTCTATCACTATTTATATTATTTTGTCTACATTACTAATGAATAATACGAACATAATGCTGGGTTGATGCTTTCAACTTCCATCCTCAAGAGACTATTTTCTACTGCTCTCCTGAGTTATTTGGGGAAGTAACTTTTTTAGTTAATCTTAATAGACTTATGAATCGTGGTATAATTTTATGTATCTAAAGTACCAAAAGACCATAAATTTAACTCTTAAATTGTCTTATTATAAAAAAATGTTACAACACTTTAAAGTTGTATCATTCATCCAAGAAACCAAATTATTAGCTTCCATTAAAAAAATAACAGAATAGTTGCAAATTGAATATTTTGTCCCTGAAACTTAATTTGATGTAATCTTAAAGACGTAGGAAAATTATCAACCATATATCTTAAGTTTACCGGTTATAAAAAAAATACTACAAAAATTTAAAGTTGTTTGATTTTCCAACCTAAGTCCATAATTGTATCAACCATCCACTAAAACATTAACACCATTAGAATCTTTAACGGAGTTTAAGTAAAATGGTCATTTCACCGAATTCAAGGGAATTCTTGACTACCAATAGTAAAATAAATTTTATCATTTTTCTCTTTTAATAATGGAATCAAATTTAGAGATTGGATTTATTCGGTGTTTATAAATTAGGCTTTGGGATAACCTGTGGATTTAGTTTGATTATGTAAATTTTTGAAGACAAGCTGAGAAAAAAAATTTAGAATTTTTTTAATTAAGAAAAAATAGAGTATTAAGTGCATTTAATTGAATATTTGTTATTAAAAATAGTTTTTTACTTTTATATTTTAAATTATTATTTAAATATCTAAATTACCCTTGGGATATTACTAATTATAAACAACAATTAATGTTATAGTGGATGGTTGATATAAATTATAAAATTAGAGTGAAAAATTGAATAAATTCAAATTTTTGTAGTAATTTGGATAATAGAACAAAAAGTGGATGATTGATATTTTTTTTAATCATGTTAAATCTCTAAATTATCCTTACCATGTTATTACAGTCTAATGGAAACTAATTATAATATTTTTTATAACAAGATAATTTAAGAAAAATGACTAATAATTTATCTATGATATATCTATTGATGGTGACCTTTTAAAAGAAATCCTCGGGGTCCTGTAGTAGGCAGAATTTTAGGTTGTACTACAAAATTCATGAATTTAATGTTCAAATAATTAATTTAAGATTGTAATGAACGTTAGGGTTATAATAATTTAAAGAAAAACATCGTAAATAAGAAATTACGATTACTTTTGATTCAAAATACTGAATAATATTTGAAAACCGTAGACTGAGTAATGTAATTAGAAACTCAAGAGAAGTATGCTTTCAAAAATAGAATGAATTCTCGAATTTTATTTTATTTTTTTAAAAAAAAGAAAGAAAAAAAGGTTAGAAGAAATTTTATGAAAGCTGATGAACAGTTGACGAATTTAAGCAAAATAAATGAATAATTAAATGAAGCGGACCTTGCTAAATTTTAGTTTCCAAATGAATCGAATAATAAACTTTTCCATTCTTGCATGTCTTTTCGGTTTTCAAGAGGCTCCGTAATTTGTGTTAAGTAATGAAGGAGAAGTAGGCGCTATTGCATTTGCCACGGTGATCACGACTTTCCCTATTAAAGCAAGTGTGAGTGGGAAAGGAAAAGTGGGAACTGAAATTTGGGCTCCAAAATGAAAATGAAAGAACAAAAAAGGCAAAGGAAATGGAAAGACTTTTGCTGTTTAGTCTTTCTGTTTCGCTACAGTGTCCAGGTAAACTCATGTATCTTTAATCTTTAGTTTGTGCTCGTACGAGGTGATTCCTTTTCTCTTCCATTTCTTTGCTTTACAGCTAAGTAACTTCCTTTTTTCTTTTTTTGTGTTGGGGGGGGCGGCGCGCGGGGCGGCATTTAAAGGGTGCCAATGAAATGGGTATTCAGCACCGTCATCGTTCATTTCAAAAAAATTAAAATATAATTAAAACGCTGTCATTGTTTGTTGGTTGATGATACAGGAATCATAGAGTGAAGAAATGATGGAAGGTGAAGGTTGCAGCAGCAGCAGCGGCAGCGGCATGGGGAGACCAGTAGGCTTCACAGAATATACAGTGTTTTCTTGGTCTCTTGAGAATATTTTCAATGAAAACTTTTTCAAGCACCAGGTTTCAATATTTATTTCTTCTGGGTTCTATGCATATTATTAGTGTTTTTAGATTAATTTAGTCCACTTGGTGCTGTAAATATTCTGCTTTATTCTTAGTAGTTAGCACTTGTGCACTGTTTGTTTTTATTCAATATTTTAATTGGTGTCATTAGCAACTATCCCTTTCAATTATATTTATATATTATGTTCAATTGGTCATTTTGAGTCATCAACTATAAACTGTTTCTAATGTTTTGTTATTAATCATCATTATAATTATTCTGTTGTAAATTTAAAATTAGAAAGATCCCAATAAGCATTTGATGGAATGCAGCATTTTCTTTGAATACAAAAGTATTCAGAAAATCAATGCTATTTTGTGTTAGTTTTCTGTTCACTTGTTGAGCTTATTGACTGAAAAGTTTTAAGCAAGGTTTCTTTTATTTGTGAACACTTACACATTCATTCTGTCACTTTGGCTTTGCTATTTCCCTTAAGGATTGTAGCACTAAGGCTACAGATTGTCAAATGCAAAGTGCCGTTAATTAAAATTATATTGTGGTATATTTGAGTTCATAAGCCAACTATTTTATTGATGTTCTATTTTAAACTGCATCCCTTTCAGGTGGAAAAAATCCCAGAGTCTTTTCAATCTGTTAAGCAGTATTTTGGGTCATTTGTTTTCCCTTTGTTGGAAGAAACGCGTATGCAGTTGCGTTCAGGCTTGGAGGCTATGCGAAGAGCACCTTATGCTGAAGTAATAGCTTTTGAGGAGTTAAAGCCCTATGGAGCAAATCGATATGGCATTGAGGTTGATTACTGGAGGAACACAATCAGTAACAGCGGCAAGGAGCCTTACAAAACATTGCCTGGTGATATTTTAGTTTTAGCAGATTTTAAGCCTGAAAAGGTTTCTGATTTGCTAAGGGTGGGAAGGATGTGGACTTTTGTGTCAGTCACTATGGTTCCTGATGAGGAGGTTGAGAATAAGAATAAGAAAAAGAATTACTATGAAGTTGAGGCCAGAAACAACTTGCAAGTCCATGATGGGACAAAGAAGTCATTCTTTTTTATTTACTTGACCAATATACTTCCTAGCAAACGAATATGGAACTCATTGCATATGTGTGGAAATTGGAAGGTTATTACCCAAGTTTTAGGCACTGATTCAGTGGTAAGTGTTCGAGGATAAATTTGTAGGTTTTGATACAATGACATTAGAATTACCTATATTGATACAGATGTCCTGTTATCCATTTGGCGGGAGAGGGGCAATACTTCATGCATTGTGTGTAACGTAGTACTAAAATGGGATGACATAAATGGCCTTCAGAATAATTGCATTTACATTTTTGCCAGCTGATATTAAGTTTTTTCTTTTTTTTTTTATGTTGAAATTTTCAATTTTTTTATGACAGGTTGAGGAAAGTTGTGAACTCTGTTCTTTGCAAAGAAAGGGCATATGGGATGAGAAATTTGGTCCAAGTTTGTCATCTACCCTGAATGAGCCACAAGTAGGTGCGGTGTTTGCTTGTCTTAGAAGACTGGATTGTGATCACAAGTCTGGTGTTGAACTTAGATGGGGGCCTCCAGGGACGGGGAAAACTAAAACTGTTAGTATGCTGCTCTTTAGCCTCTTGAGAATTAAATGCAGAACCCTTGCTTGCACCCCAACAAATGTGGCTATTACAGAGTTGGCCTCTCGTGCTCTAAGGCTAGTGAAGGAATCATATAAAAGGGATTCTAGAAACAACACCCCCTTTTGTCCACTGGGAGATATTCTCTTGTTTGGGAACAAGGATAGACTTAAAGTTAATCCAGGTTTTGAAGAGATATATTTGGATTACCGTGTTAAAAGACTTATGGAGTGCTTTGCACCGCTCTCTGGATGGCGGCATTGTTTTTCTTCCATGATAGATCTTCTTGAAGATTGTGTTTCTCAGTACCATATTTATGTGGAAAAATTGAAGGAGAGGGAAGACTGTAATGAGAATCAAAGTGAAGAGAAAAAATGCAGGAAGGAAACTGAAGGGAGCAAAGGGGAGTTGAAGCCATTTCTTGAATATGTGAGAGAGAGCTTTAATTGTGCTGTAATTCCCCTTCGGAACTGTATTTTTATCTTTTGCACCCATTTGCCCAAAACATACATTTCGGAAAATAGTTTTCAAGACATGGTTGCTCTTAAAAGTTTACTTGATTCTTTTCGGACATTATTGTTTCAAACAAATGTGGTTTCTGAAGAGCTGGAGAAACTTTTTTCACATTCAGTAGATGAAGATTTCTCTCTGGCATTTGTGGGTAAAAGATATCTGTTGCAATTACACCAGAGGAGAAGTGAATGTCTTTCTGTTTTAAGAAATCTTTGGAATTCATTAGATGAACTTAACCTTCCATGTACTACAAGCAAACAATTACTGAAAGATTTCTGTTTTAAAAGGGCTTCTCTGTTTTTTAGCACTGCTTCAAGTTCATATAAGCTGCACTCAGTGAAAATAGAACCACTGAACTTTCTAGTTATTGATGAAGCAGCACAGTTAAAAGAAAGTGAATCGACCATACCTCTACAGCTTGCAGGTATAAACCATGCAGTTCTTATTGGTGATGAGTGTCAATTACCAGCAATGGTTGAAAGCAAAGTATGTCAATTTTCTTATCTTTCTTTGTTTCCTTCTAGCATTTTTTCCTTTTCTGTTTTAGAAGATTTAGTTTTGAGCGTGCTGATTTCTATGCATGTGACGTTTCCTTCTCGGCTTTTTGGTTTCCTTTTATGGTTGTTTCAGATTTCTGATGGAGCTGGTTTTGGAAGAAGTTTATTTGAGAGGTTGACCTTATTGAATCATTCAAAGCACCTACTCAATATACAGTACAGGATGCATCCATCAATAAGCTTATTCCCAAATTTACAATTTTATCGCAACCAGATCCTAGATGGTGCAAATGTTAAAAGCAAAAGCTATGAGAAGCACTATTTGCCAGGGACAGAATTCGGCCCCTACACTTTCATTAATATTATTGGTGGAAGAGAAGAGTTCATTTACCATAGCTGTAGAAATATGGTTGAGGTATCCGTGGTGATTAAAATACTGCAGAAGTTGTACAAAGGTATTTGTTGTAGGAATCTTTTGTGCTATCATTTAAAGATTTGTTTGATTTCTTTTATTGACCTGTCAGCATGATTTAATGGGTTGTCTTTGTCAAAACAAGATAATTTTTACAATCTTGTCAAAAATTTTCCTTGTGATAGCATCATTCAGCATCTGTTACACTATTCATTTTTATTTTGATTTGACTTGCCGATTGAATGTACATGGAACTTGTTTCTTTGATATTTTAGATATTTTGTTGCTAATTAAGCCTTTTGTAATCCTTCTGCTTTTGTACCATAATTTTGTGCATTCATAGAATGGTAGGACAAAATATTTGTTTGATGGAGTTAACTAGGATATTTTATAATCAATTTGTAATTGAATTGTAGAGCAGTTTCCTATTGTAACGGTCAGTCTTTACTGATAGCCTGAATACTTGACCAAAATCTTGATTGCACCATATCAATTGCTTTGTCAGATATTATTACATTTACCTAGCATTTAATTCAGTTCTATGAATGAACAGAAAAAGATGTTGATTTCTTGTGGATAAGGCTAAAACACTTTGTAATTATGCTTTCTGACCTATTCTTCTGATATTCTTGGCTATTGTTATACTGCAGCTTGGGTTGGCTCAAAACAGATGGTCAGCATTGGTGTAGTTTCACCATACACTGCTCAAGTAGTCGCCATTTGCAAAAAAATTGGATCCGAGTATGAGAACAAAGATGGTTTCACCGTAAAAGTGAAGTCAGTTGACGGATTCCAGGGCGGGGAGGAGGACATTATAATTATATCCACAGTTAGGTGTAATACTGGTGGATCGATTGGATTCATATCCAATCCACAGAGAGTTAATGTTGCTCTTACAAGAGCTAGGTATTACTTTTATGTAAAATCATATGAAATAATATATTTTGGATCATTTTAAACATCTTTGGTTAATACCTGCTGTCTCTTTGACACATTCTAGGCACTGTCTTTGGATTTTGGGGAACGAAAGAACCTTAATTAGTAGTGAATCTATATGGGGAACCTTAGTATGTGATGCTAAGGCACGTCAGTGTTTCTTTAAGGCTGATGAAGATAGGAATTTGGCCAAAGCAAGACTAGAAGTCAGTAAAGAGTCAGTTGAAATTGATGCTGAAAGCTTAACCTCCAGAAGTCAAAGGGGAAAGGTACATAGCTTCAGCAATTAGTAGTTTCACAGTCTTATCACTTTTTCCTATTGCACCTAGTTTTATATTTTTTTTAGTTTTTCTGTGGTTATTTCTAGTGATACCTTATTTCCCTGCTCATGTTGTTAATTACTTTATTTTTTTCCAGCTATGTTATAAACCTAAATATGAGAAGACAACTTTGTGCTATGATAAAGATGGAGAAACTTACTGGGAAGGAAGGTCCACTGCTACTGACCGCAAAGCAGCTGCTGACCCTATATGCAGTTCGAACCCTAAAGAGGTTAAGTTTAACCTTCAGGAAGCTGCTGAGATATTTGCAGCAATAGACATGCCTGATTCAGCTGTCAGATGTTTTAATGATTTGGAGAAGTATGAATGAGCAGGTATGATTTTTAGTATTGATTAACAGCAATCTGCTACCTTTATGTGATATGAAGTTATGGTTCTAGTGTTGTACTTTTTTATCTATATTATGAGATTTTTCTGTCTGATGGTCTATTGCTGATGTACCTTGCAATATTGGAAATTTTGGTCTATTGCTGATATATCTTGCAATATTGAAATTTGGTGTATTCAGATTCCGCAAAGAAATAGCTCAGAACAATAGTTACAATTGTATAAACTTTTCAGAAAAAAAGCAGCCATTAACAAGGCCACGATTTCTAATTTTGGTGCACAAAGTTCAACAATTCGGCAGTTTATTATTCAGTGATTTTCAATGAAATTATGAGTATTAATTTTGATTTTCATTTTTAAAAGGAAAATTTCCCTATACTAGTCTAACTTTCTAACATTTTCTTCTGCTGTTAGCATGATTTTTTGGTAATCTCTTTTTTCATTTTTCCCCTTTTCTGTATTTGAAGTTCTCCAGAGAACAATACCAAGTTCTGCAGGCTTGATCTTTTATTTTGTTTTATTTGCTGAGAACTTCATGATGCTCCATTTTATACCAGTTGAAAAAATAAATGCACAAAGAAAGAGGAGTTTGAGTTTGAGTTTATTAAAGCTTTTCGTTCTATAATTTTGATACACAAAGTTTTGAACTCTTTAGGTCGCTTTGATGAGCTCATGATGTTGGAAGAAGGATCAGGGAATTTCATGGAAGCAGCAAACACGGCAGTACTTGGAGGAGATATTTTTCTTGCAACTGATTTGCTTCAGAAAGCTGGGAATTTCAGAGAAGCGAGTAAGCTTGTTCTCAACTTTGTGTTCTCCAACTCACTTTGGTCACCTGGGAGCAGAGGTTGGCCCTTAAAGCAATTTACACAGGAGGAGGAGCTCTTACAAAAAGCAAAGTCACTGGCAAAGAATGACTCAAACCAATTCTATGAATTTGTTTGTGCAGAGGCTGACATTTTATCAAATGATCAGAGTAACCTACTCATGATGAATCAACAGTTCATTGATTCTAAAAGACATCAGAATATCAGAGGTGAAATACTATCGTCTCGAATGATTTTGGACTTCCATCTTCATTCAAATGCCTCTACATATCATTGGGAAGATGAATTGGTTTTGAACCTTACAACATATTCAGATGACAGAATTTGTAAAAGCCAGGTTTCCATTGAGACGTTCCTCTACTTTTGGAACTGCTGGAAGGATAAAATTGTAAAGATTTTTGAGTATCTAGGATGTCTCAGAATGCAGCAGGATGTCGATGACTATAGAAGTTATGAAGACTTTTGCTTGAGTTATTTCAGTGTGTGGAAGCATTGTAGTAATCTTGATACCACCTATCTTTTGCTGAAGTCTGATGCCTACTGGGTTAGAGAACTGAACAACATGTACGTTCAAAAGAGAGGGCAGCTGGTTTTTATCGATTTGCACCAGCTTGTTTCTGCCGCTCAAAGCTATTGGAGTACAGAGTTACTTTCTGTTGGAATTAAGGTGTTGGACAAACTTGAAGCCCTACATGAGCAATCAATCAAGAATTCAGTTTCTGTGCTCTGCCAAAGCAAGTGTCTATCTTATATCTATGATGTGGCAAAATTTCTTCTGGACTCTAAGTTCCTGTACCGCCACTGGGATGATAAGACACTACAGAAATTTGTTGAACTGTCTACTGAGGAGTTTTTTCATTGCATATTTCCTCTGGACTGGCGAGAATCTTTGAGCAAGGATATGATTTCTCTGAGGCAAACAGAGGTTTGCAGGAGTATACTTGAAGAAATTGTTTCTAGATATGTCACTTCAAAGTCTAAACTATCTTATGGGCAGATTGGACGCATTGCTGTAATGATTCTTGGGTCTGGCAAGCTGCACAATGGGTTTTACAGGAAAGTTGTAGGAAGGTGTGTTAAAAATTCACCATGGCAGGCATTTCTAAAGTGTTCATCTCGGAAGATGGAATTTGAATATCTGCAGCATCCTTCAGAATCTAATAATGAAAGAGAGTTGCATGTTATTCAAAAGCTCCATGGAGCACTGCTAGATACTTATGGAGCCAACTGGAGGAAAGAATATGACTACATGTCACCTGCTTGTTTCCTATATCTTCTTGAGCGCTTGTTGATTTTGATGTCTTGCTTTCAGGGGTACATCTTTACTACAAAATCATCTTTTGTTGATTGGCGTATCTACCAGGAATCGAATATCAATCCAACTGCCAGCTTTGTCCCTGATGCGTGGCAATCCTTTGGTAATGTGCTTGATTCTATATTCTTCATTGTTCAGCATTTCCTTTACAATAAGAAGGAAATGATTGAATGGATCAGTAAATCCCATAAAAATGTGAACGATTACCATTCACTAGTGGTTTTGAGACTGGTTGTCATAATATGTTTGCTTCATTTGAACTTTGGGAACTTTGGAAGTTCACTTTGTGATTTGCTTGGAAGGAAATATGTTACTCAACTATTGCCATTGGAATTCTCTGATGCCCTTCGTAAAATAGAGAATCATAATCGTCTGAACGTACATGAGATTTCTCAGGCATTCAAGAAGATTGGCAATCCTCTTGTAATAGCTAGCTTGGGAAAGAATTGTTCACAATTTTTATGTCCAGATGCAATCTTTGTTAATATGAAGGTAATGAAAAGCACGGATGGGATATTCGGAATTTTGTATCCAAAAATGGAAGCTTGTCAAGTTCAAGTTGGAATGAGTAAAGATGTTCCATCTAAACGTCCTGCTTCCCTCCCTGAGGACACGGATGCTCAAAACATGAATGACAATACCATGGTGATGAACCTTGATCAGCTGTGTAAAGTATTTGAAGCATTGAAGACGGTAGATAATGGAAACAATGGGAATTACAAGCACAGTGTTAAATATCAAATTGGAACAAGTAAAGATGTTCCATCTAAACATCCTGCTTCCCTCCCTGAGGACACATGTTCAAAACAAGAATGACAATACCATGGTGATGAACCTTGATCAGCTGTGTAAAGTATTGGAAGCATTGAAGATGGTGGATTATGGAAACGATGGGAATTATGCGAACAGTGTTAAATATCAAGTTGGAACAAGTAAAGATGTTCCATCTAAACATCTGGCTTCCCTCCCTGAGGACATGGATGCTCAAAACATGAATGACAATACAATGGCTATGAACCTCGATCAGCTGTGTAAAGTACTTGAAGCATTGAAGATGGTGAACAATGGAAACAGTGGGAACTAAGGGCACAGTGTTAAATGCCCCAGCGGTTAAGGTACTACCAAATTTGTTTTAACAATACCTTATGACTTCAAGATGAAGCATGTGATGAAATGGGCACTATAATGTCTGTTTGTTCTTTTTTGATTAACAGGCAGATATGTAGATATGTAGATAAGTATTCAACTATACTTGCAGCCAGAATGCTTGAAGAATTGAAGCAACTTTATGCTGCACTTGGTGGAATGTGTGTGATTCAAAGATGTATGGTTTTATGTCATTGGATTTCATTGTTTCTTACTTTCTATAATCTTCAGTAGGCTGAAACTGGAGGGACTGCATTCAGGAATCTGAAGTCTAGGGATATTAATCTTTCTCCTAGACTGTAAATGTAATATAAATCGTGCAACTTAAAAAGAAATTTGTGCATACTAGCTGAGAGGCTGAGACATTTGCCGCGACCCTCTTGTAGAAAAGAAACTTTGCAATGTAATATAATTTAATCAATTATATTTAGTATTGTTTCAAATTATAATGCAACACAAATGATATTTGTCGCAACAAATTTACTTTGCTAGGAGATTGCGTTTCATCCTTCCAACTATCAAATGAAAGTTGAATACGAACTTTATTTCATCTATGAGAGAGTTTATTTATCACCTAATTATATACAAAAGTCTGTCATTATTGACGGGCACAATACCATTGGTTGTCAATCTGCACTACAAAGGGTCTGTTAGTTAGCTTAAATGTTTGAAATCTGATTTTTTTTTTGTTTTAAAATTTTATTTGTTATTTTTGCAACTTAAATCTGGTTATTATTTGTACCTAAAAATCCTATTAAATCTTAATTTCAGCCCAGCTGTTTTCCCCCCTCCAAGGTAGATGCTTGTCGGCTAAGAAACTTTATTCAGGATATAAATTCTATAATCCTAACCCAGCTTATTCAGGATATAAATTCTCAAAACTGTACCTTACAGCATAAGGATTCGTACTACCTTCTACAAGTGAGATTCTTAAACCGTGTCAATTAAGTTTTCCCTCAATGCCTATAAATAGGGCGCCCTATGCACTATTCATGTAGCCATTAACAACCTAACATATACCAATATCGTAACTTACCCTTAAGCACTCACGAGCAACTTAGCAATCATTTAGCAGCTTAAACATCCCCTAACCAGCAGCCTCTGCAACCATCCATTCTCCTTATTCAAGAAAAACTTTTCTTGAACAAAGAACCCTAATCGAAATATTTTTTTAATCTCAAGACAACCATCCTTGTCATCCCATCAACATTAAAGCATCTTTCTTGGATTAGAACCATCCTTCATTCTTAGTCGAACTCCTTAAAACCTTCAAACACGACTTTAAACCTCAAGAAATTGTTATGCTAATATTCTTGATTTGCGGCCAAAAATTCTTGTATTCTTGCAAACCAATGTTAGAACAACCTTAGACACCATTCAATTGCATATTTTAGGTTGCCATTACCCCTGAATTCCAACCTTACGCCTTAGATCCCATTAGGATTTTTTTTATCAACTTTACACCTTAGACCCCATTAGGATTTTTTTTTTCCCCAATTTACTTCCGTATTGGTTACAAGGGAAGATCTTAACTCGATTCTTGATTATTCACTAGTGTAATGCTCCCACGATATTACTCACAATAGGTGCCATTGCTATTCAGACCCATATTTGCTATTTGTCAAACCAGCTACAGTTAATGCTTCAACATGGGCTTATCTATGTCAGATCAATGCTTAGATAATCTTATAGACCTTACTCTTTGAACTATAAATAGAACGGTGGGTTCACATACCACATTCAATCCAAGTTTCATGCCCAAATCCTATTCTCAGTTGAAAGAATTGTCTCCAACCAATCTTGAGGTGGCATATGAACAGATCCAAGTCTTGCCAATACAATTATTAACTATTGACGTTTGAATAGAAAAAATAAAAATTTTAACTTTTATGTGAATGGAATAGTTTTGAAAAAAAAAATAGAAATATCTGCATATACTTAATTATTATTATATATAGTCATAATATCTGTCTATATCTTCTTCTTTTTTATTATCATTTCTATTTTTTTAACATTAAAAGATGTTTTTTTTTTTTTTGTAGTTATTGTTTTAGATTACGCTTGGCCAGCCTGCGGTAATATTTTTAAGCACTTGGACTGAGCTCAAGCTTTGACTAAAAAGTTAGGCTTGGCCACAAAAGGCTGAGAAATACTTAACAAATAAAAGATAAATTTTTTATTTTAATAAATTCTTTTAATATTTATTTAACCAGTCCATAACATATATGGAAAGTTGTAAATCGATTAAGCCCAATTTTAAAAGCCTAATCTTATAAAATAAATTTTTTGAATTATAAATTTATAAAACATAATGAAAAAAAATGTGAAACATATCATCTAGACTTTTAGGGCTTGAATGAAAAAAGTAGCCAGATTTTGCCATCCCAAATTTAAAAATAATATTAACTAATAAATAAATAAATTCGTTATTTTTTAGGTTTAGGTGGCATGATTCAAGGCTACTGGGGACATACATGTGATCGCACAAATGAGGTGATTATTATTATTATTATCATCATCATCATCAGATTGATTGCAAAGGTATTACAATCTTAAATTTATTAGAAATCTAAATACAAATAGTTAAGTACATCTAGAAATCTACCGGCTCAAATGCATGGCCTCAACTTTAAATTTGTCTAATTGCAAGCCCACATATAATGTAAGGCTTATGATAATCCAAAATCTAGATCATTGATATTGTTTACTTGCAAAAACGGAAGGAGGAATGAGAATGAAAATAGTGGCCTCGACATAAAATTAGAAATATAGAACAATGGGAATCAAGTTCTCATTATTTGATTTTACCATCATGCCCTAATGAAATATCATAATTTCATTTTTATCATCGATTAAATTATCGTCATCGTAATCGTCATCGTCGTCAATCATCATCATTCGTCATCATTTTTGTTGTCGTTTTAATTATTATCATTTTCATTATTATTGTTATTTATTAATATTGTCGTTATCGTCGTCATCATCATCACCTTTATTATTATTATTGTTTTTTTATTTAAACCACCAAGTGGTAGGGGGTTAGGCAGGACCCATATCTGTGATATAAATCAGTGATGAAGTACATAAAGTGGGGGAAAAATAAGTCAAAGCTCCCCCAAGTAAATGCAGATACATAAGAATGAAGGCAAGAGTATGAAACAACAACTGAAAGAATAGAACAAGCAATCATATCGTCTGATGTGAGGAATCTCCTTAGCATCCAAATGAAGATTGCCAGATAGGCCAATGAGAAGATCCCGAGAAGACAAAAAACATTGGCTGACCCGATGAGTGCAAGCCCAATTAGCTAGAAAATCAACAGCAGAAGTAGCCTCCCCGAGTACATATCTTATCACAATAGGGAAAGAAGATGTCAAAGCACACACTCGATGCAACGAGTAAGCAAAGTCCCACCGAATAAGACCCTAGGAATGAATCCAAGAAACCACTGTTGTGGAGTCAGACTCTACTTCTAGCATGAAGTGTCCAAGCTAAACTGCGAGATCTAATCCCTCATAAACAGCCATAAGCTCAGCATAAAGTATTGTTGGTGACCAAGGAAAGATCCAAAAGTAGCCAAAACCTCCCCTCGATAATCACGGAGGATACCACCCGAAGTAGCTATCTCGGGATTGCCCCTAGAGCAACCATCCACGGTCAATTTCATAACCCCCAAAGGTGGTTGAATCCAAGAGACTAAGCGAATTGGCCTCTTGGGTGGTGCGATTATTCGTAAACCCTTTACAATCCTAGATCCAACACTTCTCGAAGCTAGGAAGTTTTATAACCAAAAGCAAAACTAGCAAGCCCAAGGTCCAATCCCACCCTGTGGATAATTACAATGAGATTGTGAATCAAATCTGAAAGAGTTACGAGCCTTCCAAATCTGCCACAAGATAAAACAAGGTAAGAGGACTCAAAGATGGCTCCGAGAAGGGGTGCACCGTCGCCAATGAAGGAGCAGAGCATGAGGGGTCAGAAATACAACTGCACGCATACTAGAATTCACCAAAAATGATCGCAAACCAACTTAATCCATGGGCAAGCAAGGAATACGTGACAAGCAGTCTCAGCAGCCTGACCACAAATGCATCGAGAAACCATGCAAAAACCCCTCGAACATAAGGCGTTATCAGTAGCCAAAAATCCATGCAACATCTGCCAGAGAAAGAAGGAAATCTAGGAAGGGATGAGCCGCTACCAAATAAGAGAAAAGACTTCAATTCTTGGTTTAGTACAACGCACAAGCTCCTACGCTGATCGTAACTGAAAAGTGCCGTCAGGAGTGAGATCCTACCTAATCAAATCTAGCTCCTCCCTATAAATAGGAATTAAAAGAATATGTGCCACGATCGAAGAGGGTAATACTTCCTGGAGTTTACCCCCATCCCAGACTGTACCCTGCCAGTAAAAAAAAACTGGAACCATAGAAGCTGCTGTAGGGTTATAGAGTGTCAAAGGATAAGATCCTAGCCAACAGTCATACCAAAAGCTGCACTCCCCCCGGCCTATCAACCAATGCACTTGGGGCCTTACAATACACCGAATCGAACAGAGGCGTCTCCAAAGAGGAGAAGCAGGATAATGAAACTGAACTAGGCTTGGATGTGTGGCTATACAATACTTAGACTTAATATACGAAGCCCATAGAGAACTTTGCTCTCGAAAGTGCCACCTAAGTTTAAGTTCTAAAGCCTTAGCCAAATCATCAAAAGATTGAATACTCAGTCTGCCCTCGTCTACCTGGTAATAAACCACCGGACCAGTGAATCTGACGCTTTATATCAAACTCTCCCCATAAGAATCGTGTAAAAATTCTCTCTAAGTGGTGGATCACAACAGATGGAGGGTTAAGAACGTAAAATAAATGCATCATCATAGAACATAAGACATGGCGAATGAGCACTAGTTTCCCTCCACAAGAGAACAATCGGTTGGCCCATCATAAGATCTTATCCTCACCTTTTGAACCATATCATCAAAAAGAGAAATCTTATGACAACCCTTAAAGATAGGGCACCCAAGATAAGTAAACGGAAGTTTGCGTCTTTGAAAACTAGTAACTGAATGGACAATAGTCTGGCACGAAGCAGTAACTAAGTCCCTAATGTAAAAACTACTCTTGTCCTGATTGATACACTGTCCAGAAATAGTCCTATAGTGGCGGAGGAAATCTAAAAGACGCCGTAAACTAGACCTACTCCCATTAATAAAGATAACAATATCATCTGCGAAGCTCAAATGAGAGACTGTCATAGGGGCCGAGGTTCTATATGCCATGGAAGGATACCAAGAATAAAAGGAATCCAAACTTCTGGAAAGAAACTTAGCTGCAATAATGAAAAGACACAGGGACAAAAGATCACCTTGTCGCAGGCCTCCATGAGACTGAAAGAAACCATGACAGAAACCATTGACTATAATAGAGTACCACAGACCAAAGATGGCCCGACAAATGAGGGAAATCCATCGCTCTGAAAAACTACGGCTCCGAAGCATCTGAAAAATGAACAACTAGGACATTTTATCATAAGCCTTAGCCATATCCAGTTTAAGAACAACATTATTCCCACAGGTCCTCTTATTTAAATCATGAACAAGCTCTTGCACCAAGAAAATATTATTATGGATTACCCTACCCGGAACGAAGCCACTCTATGAAAGAGATATAATCTGAGGCAAAATGGGCGAGAGTCGTGTAACTACTAACTTCGTAAGGATTTTGCTGCTGACATTACATAGGCTAATAGGTTTGAAGTCTGCCCAGGTTGATGGAGAAGTCTTCTTTAGTAGAAGGACCAGAAGTGTACTTTGAAAGCCCCGTGGCATAGCCGAACCTGAGAAAAAATCCATCACAGCAGCTATCAAATCACAACAAATAATTCCCAAAGGATCTATGCAGAAACCATTAGGCTCGGGTGCACTAAAAGGATCTATAGAGAATACAACTTGGCGAACCTCCTCTATCTTAAGAACTCTACATAGTTCTACATCATCCTCATTTAAAACTAAAGATGGAATATCATCAAAGTCTGATAGTTGAAACTGACTGGTACCTCTAGAAAGCGAATCCTGATAGAAATGAACAGTCAAAGCAGTAATATCCATAGATTCAGCTAGGCAAGAATCAACATCCTAAATCTTGTGAATAAAACACTGCTGACGCTTCTTTCTGACTACAGTATTGAAGAAACGGGGGTTCGAATCCCTCTCTCAGACCCATCAAATACCAAACTGCTGTCTAAGAAAAGTCTCCTCACTAGATAAAGCATGTAGTAATCTCGTTCTAGCCTTAGAAAAAGTGGTTATATCCTCTGCCGACCCAAACATATCAAAAAGGAGCTTTTGATGAGCCACTTCCTCTTCAGCCACTCTTAACTTTTTAAAAGACATCTTAAAAAATGTCTTTGTTCCAAGACTTTAAAAAAAATTTCAACCAAACTAGTTTTTGCTTAAAGGCCCGCATCCATCTACGTGTCACTGGAGCTGACCAGGACTGCCTTACCATATTAAAAAGCTTAAATGTGTAATCAAAGAATGAATGAACTTAAATCTCGACAATCCCTTAGCTCACTGTCAATCAAGAGATAAAGAATGGGAGGGTGGTATGATGCAGTACAATTCAGATGAGTAACCCTGAAGACTGTAAAAAGACTAGACCACTGCGAGTTGCAGACCACCCTATCCAGACATCACCAAGTATGCCCATTAGTCCAAGTGAATAAGCTACCTAAAAAGCCAACATCCTCCAAACCACAGTCTAGTAGAGCCAAATTAAAGGCATCTATAGCGGCTTGAGTCTGGTTATGTTCACCGGAGATCTTAGATAAAGACTGAACTACATTAAAGTCTCCCTTAACCATCTAAGGGCCATCCATATCATCAACAAAAGACACAAGAGCATCGCATAACTCTTCTCTTATAGAGATAAAACAACTGGCATAAACAAGTGAGACAAATACAGGATCAGGAAAAAATGAGTGACTGACCCGAAAATGCAGAACTTGTCTCGCATCCTGAATGACCTCTAATGTAAAAGAAAACGACCAGAAAACCCAAATCTTTCCAAAAGAAGAGGAAATAGCTGATTCCATTCCTAGTCGATTCCGAGTGGACTTAAGTTTGTCTAAATGAAGAAAAGACACCAACACGCAAATTAAGGACAAACGGTGCATGTGAATAAGTTTCTTCAAGCGTCGAACTGCAGGGGCTTTACTGATAGCCCGTATATTCCATATAATGGAATGGAAAAATATCCACCGTCCACCTGTTTTTTTTCAACTTTTTCAAAAATACACAATTTTTTTTTTTATTGGGCTGGAATCTACCTAAAATTACATTTTGTTACATTTTTCCACTTCTGTTTGGAATCCATTAAGAAAACTAACGGAAACCTAAGCAAATGACCATTTTACCCCCAAAACAGAAATTACAATTTCACCAAAAAAAATACCAAAAATAATCATATTTAATATTGTAGTTGTTAGCTCCCAACGGCTACAATTTGGGCCTTATAAACACAAAAATCAGCATGCATGAAGAAGTCATTCAACCATGCAAATTGTTCCCAACCAGCCATATAAGCCTCCTCATAATCCATAACACATCATAACTGTACCATTCATTCAAACTCATTATCTCCATATTGAAACATTACAGCCACTTAATCATTCATTCATTCAAACTTAAGACTTACTAAACCATCATCCACATATCACATGATTAACCATTCATTGAAACACATCATCTACACATTCAAAATGGCATCAAGTTATAGTTCAAGTTCTACAGCTAGTGGACAGCCACATAGAACAATTAAATGGATTCCCAAGTATTGCTGGTGTGGCGTGTAGGCGTGTGCTATGGTTTCCACTACACCACAAAATCTTAATGCAATGTTTTAGTCATGCAAGTTGAATAAATGAAAGTTTTGGCAATGGTTTACTACTAAAGCTCTCATATACCCTAGTAGTAGTGATCAAATGGTAGATAATCAAAATTTGGAGCCAAATGCAGTAAACTTTAGAGCTAATGAGATGGTGAATATAAAGAAAAGGCTTAGGCTTATTGAAGGGAAGCTTAAATATGTAATAATACTGCCAATCTGTCTCTGTTCAATTGTGTTTATTAAAATGTAATGTATCCTATAAAACATACATTACTGAAATAAAAGCTTAATTATGACAGTCCTAGTATCTATCTTTGCAATTGCATTTAAATACACCCTAAATAACATTTCGTTAACCACAATAATTGAAAAATATCATATCATAATTATCCAAAAATACAACTAAAATAACTATTAATCATATCATCAAAATACATCCTAAATTGCCATTGACAACCACATAATTATCCAAAATAACCAGTAATACACCAAAACAACAACCAAAATGCCTAGTTAACAAGTTTAGTTTGTTTCCATTACAAAGAACCTGTGATAATTGAAGCTTGGGATGGATTTTGGAATTGGTTTAGTCTTGGACTTGATTGTCTTTCCCTAGTTCCAGCACCTCGAAGAGCCCTTTTTTTCCTTGTTCCAGCATTGGAACTTTGACCCGGGCCACTAGGTATCTAAATTATATATTATGTTAGTTTCAGAACTTGAACAAAAAACAAATATACAAATATTCAACTAAGATAACACCTTTCTTGCTGTTTTGGATGCAGTAGCTGCTGGCTGGCCTGAATCAATTGGTTTTGCAGCTGACGCCTATAAAATATGTTGATTTGTAAATTAATTTTATATTATACATAAAACAAACTATGAAGGCACAAAAAATGAAATATAAGTGCAAGTAGCACTTGTTTTCTTCTCCTTATTGCCTTCTGTGAAGCATTTAATGGCTGACTTGATGTTGTTAATGCCTAGAAAACATGATGATAATAAACATGACGAGAGATGGTAAACATGTTAGCCTAAAGGGCTATACATAATGTAATTTTGATGATAACAAACATGTGTATTAAGTAATTTTATAAATATTGTATTTAACATTTTTACTAGTTTTTTAAGGATAATATTTATGCAAGTGAATCAAGTGAAATCAAGATTGAAGACACTCAACGGACAACGGCGACGTCAAGAATATAGTTTAGAGCTCAACGAATAAATTAGTGCGATAAATTCTTGTAAAGCCTATATGATTTAATTAATGCATGATTTAGCATTTGAGAAGCTCAAGAGATTAATTTAATTAACTACTTGTCATAAACTAAAAGGTTTTATTTTTATAAAGTAAAGTATTTTGTGGATTTGAGTAATTTGGACTTAAATGCTAAGTTTTGAAATCTTTGATTTTAATAAGTATTAAATTTCAGAGTTGGACGTTTTTACAAACATTTGAAATGTTTTGGGCCATACTATAATTTATGAATATTTTGGACTAAAGTGAAAGGTTTTGATAACTTTGAAAAATATGGGTATTATGTTGAAAAGGACCTTTGTGCGACATAATAAAATCTTTGGGGCCATATCATAATTTTAAAAAGTTTGGGAAAGACAACTATTCTTAGGGAGTTCTGAAATTAGACATATTTGCAAAGTTTAATAACATTTTGGGCCATAGATAATTATAGAACGTTTTGGGTCAAAGTGTAATTTTAGTGAACATTGTTACTATAGCAAAATTCAAAAATAATGGTAATATCACTGTTCCTGAGCGGCTAGCCGGATAATCAAGCGGCTAACCGCTTGAGCAAGGGAATTTGTCTATAACGGCTAGTTTTTGGGTTTTCACTATAAAAACTCAACTCAAACTTCATTCTAAGGACTAATGCATGCAAATATAAGATCATACAACATATATTGAGCTTCCAAAACGCAAATCATCATTGATTGAATCATTATTGAGCTATTAGTTGCATATCCACTCTTAAAGAGAGTTTTTGTTGTAATTTTCTTTTCTCATCAAATTGTGAGTGTACAAGTGTGGGAAACACTTGTGGTGAAGAGATTGGGGATATAATCTCTTGTTATAAAGGTTCATTGACACCTTAGAAGTTAATTGTAAACATTTGAAGCATTGGAAGGCTTGGATAGTAAAATCCTCAAGCCGGGTGAGCTTGGAGGGGTGGACGTAGGCGGGGATAGCTGAACCACGTAAAAATCCTTGTGTTTATTTTCTCTTCCCTTACTCTTTTAATATTGTGCTTAATTGAATTTATTGTTTTCATTTGATTAAAGCAATAGATTAAATTGTTGTGCGAATTGTATTGCATAAATTTTAAAATCCCAATTCACCCCCCCTCTTGGGTTGCATAACTTGCATTTCATTTGGTATCAGAGCAAGGTGCTCTTGTATAGACTTAACTGTCTAGAGTTAAAGATCCATGGCAACCCATAATGATTCAACCTTTAGGGAAGGACAATCCACAATTAGACCACCGTTCTTTGACAGTAATGACTACCCTTATTGGAAAACTAGGATGATAATTTATTTACAAGCTTTAGATTATGAAATTTGGGAAATTATTTGTGATGGTCCATTTATGCCTTTGACTAAAAACGAAGTTGGGGAAGATATTCCAAAACCTTCACGGGAATGGAATGAATTGGAAAAGAGAAAAGCTTCTCTAAATTCCAAAGCCATGAATGCCTTGTTTTGTGCACTTGATAAGAAAGAGTTTCATAGAGTGTCTAGTTCTGAAAGTGCTAATAAAATTTGGCACAAACTTGAAGTTGTTTATGAAGGCACGAATCAAGTGAAAGAGTCTAAAATTAGTAGGTACACTCGACAATATGAATTGTTCCAAATGGAACAAAATGAGAGTGTGTATTCTATGTATACTAGATTTACGGACATAGTGAACACTCTAGGAGCCCTAGGCAATACCTTTTCAAATAGCGAGAAAGTTAAGAAAATCATTAGGTCGCTACCTAAGGAATGGAGACCAAAAAGGACTGCCATTGAGGAAGCCAAAGATTTAAATGTATTACCTATTAATGATTTAATTGGTTCTCTCATTTCATATGAAGAAGATTTGGCAGCTGAAAAAAGGCATGAGGAGAAGAAGAAAAGCATTGCTCTCAAAGCCTTGAAACATGAGAGTGATGAGGAAAGTGAGCTGGATGAGGAGGAGATAGATATGATGGCTAGGAGGTTTAGAAAACTTTTTAAGAAATCCGGTGAGCGAAGAAAATTTAGAGACCTCAAGAACCGAAAGGAGAAAAAGGAAGTAATCAAATGTTATGAGTGCAAGAAGCCTGACCATATAAGAACGGAATGCCCTCTTCTCAACAAGCTCAAGAAGAAAGCAATGGTAGCCACATGGGATGATAGCGATGAGGAAACAAGTGATGATGAAGAATATCAAGAAATGACAAATCTAGCTCTAATGGCAATTGGAGATGAATCGGATGATGAACTTGATGAGGTAAATGATCTTTCTGCTTATGATGAATTATATGATGCTTTTAAAGAATTGCATGATAATTGGATAAAAATTGGTAAAAAGAATGCATGTCTTAAAAAGAAAATAGGTAAAGCTCACAAATGAGAATGAATCTCTAAGTGCAAAGATTACATGCCTGGAATTGGAGAATAAAACATTGCATGATAGAGTTGCATTATCAAATGAGAAATCTAGCACCTCACATGAGCATCTAGAATCATACGTAGATGACTTGAAAAATGAAAATGATGCTTTACAAAAATATAATGATTCATTAAACGAAAAGATTAAAGGACTTGAGTTAGATAATAAAATATTGTATGATAGAATTGCATCATTTAAATGCAAACAAAGTACTTCATATGAGCATGAGAAATCACATGTTAATGAATTAATGAAAGAAAATGAAGTGCTTAAGAAGAAGAGCAATGAGCTAAATCAAATTGTGTTAAAATTCACAAATGGGCAAAAGATGTTGGATAACTTACTTAATTCACAAAAATGTATGTTTGATAAAGGAGGTATCGGTTATAAGCCAAATTTGAAACAAAAATATTATAAGAGTTATTTTGTTAAAACTACCTCCATTAATGATCAAATTGTGTGTCATTATTGCAACCAAAATGGTCACATGAAGAATAGATGTCCAGTGAAAAGAAATGCATATTATGGCGCAAAATGTATTTGGGTTCCAAAAGAAACCATTGCTAACACTCAAGGACCCAAGAATATTTGGGTACCAAAGTATACAACTTGAATAATTTTTTTGTAGGTACCACAAACAAGGAAGGATGGAGAGTTCCTTGATGAAGCTTGTGAGGATGATCATGGTCTAGGCAAAAATAATGAGACAATATGATTTAATTGTTTTGGTAACAATTATTGTCTTATTGATTATGAGTGATGGTCTTTTAAGCTTAGTAAGTATTTAATAATTCATTTTGTATCATGTTGAGTGAATCATGAAAAATGGATAGTAGCTTGAATTTGTGATAATAGACTTATATGTTTACATGATTGAATTATCATTGTGTTTAACATTGAGTGTTTTATCATGATGCATAGTTATATATATATATATATATATATATGTATATATATATATATATATATATATATATATATATATATATATATATATATATATGTATATATATATATTATGATAGCTTATCAACTCATCATGATGGATTTGTTTGATGTTAATGTTTACGAAGTGTTTAAGCATGTTAAATAAGTGGTGTGTTTGATTTATTAACTTTTGAATGCTTATATGTTTAATTATTGTGAAAAATATATGCATAATGAATGAATTGTATTTTTGAATTAATCATGTATTAAATGTTTATAATTCGAACTATAAAGTGTTATCGTATCTCATAATTGTGATGTATATGCATGATGAATATGTTATAAATTTGAGTTTTATTATTTTTTATGTTAATTATATTGATGCATGCATTAAAATGGCTTTTGAAAGTGTTTGGGAATCGCGAAATGGTCTTAAAATCGATCAAAAATAGCCGGAGAGCAAAAATTGGTGCACATGGGAAGCCATGAGGCGGCTAGCCGCCTGCCCCAAGCGGCTAGCCGCTTGGGTGCTGTCCCAAACCCGAGAGCAAGCGGCTAGCCACTTGCCCCCAAGCGGTTAGCCGCTTGGTCACGGGTTTGTGATTCTTCTTCTTCGTTTGTTTATTTTTTCTGTGCATGTTCTTGTTCTTTCACCAAAACCGTGAATACCCTCTCCATTTTCACTCAATTCTCTTCATTTCTCACTCATTTTTATGCCCAAATCAATCATTCAAACTAATACCCATGCATTTCATCTTCATTAAACACTTCTCCATCATCATTTCTTCACTTGTTCTTCATCATTTCATTACCATCTCATTCACAAGTGAACAGTACTTCTCCATTTCTCTCTCAAATTTCTTCATCTTTCACTCATTTTCTTGTTAAAATCAATCATGCAAATCATTATTCATCCATTACTCCTTCAATTTTCGCTCTCAAAACTTCATTTCATCAACTCTCCACAAAAAACCCAAAATAAAAAAACCTAACTCTACCCGTTTCTCTCTCTACATTCCCAAGCTTCCTTTAGCCCATTTTTGATCCAATCTACATCATATATTAGCTTCTTTTATCTCTAGGATTGATTTTCTTGGCTCAAACAAATCCATTTCACTCAATTTTTGTTACACTCGAAATTGCATATTTAATCTCTTTTTAGTCCACTTTTGATCCAATCAACATCATCCATTATCTTAAATCATCTCTCGGATCAATATAATCGGTTTAAAATAATCCATTTCACTCATTATTTTACAAAACTGAATTTGTGCATTTTGGGTATTTTAAATTACCATGGTTCCTCATTATATTATGCGCCTACATTTTCATATGCATAATTGTTTTAATTGTGGATTACGGATGATGGTTGTTTAATATTTGGATAATTTATATTTGGATGATATTTTCTGAATTCTTAGAATGAATATGACTATTTAGTTAATTGCATGCTTAATTTTTATACGTTTCTTGATTAATCATTGAGATATCCTTTTTGGTATAAGCATGAATTTATAGTACTTTTGATGATTGATGATTATATGTGTGTTGATTGATGAATTAATGGAGTTGTTGGTTTGTTATAATTGTTTAATCTTATATAGAAGTGTTTTTAACCATGTTATGTATTTAAGGATTTGTTCATTTTTAAGCAGAGACTCTGCTGAAATTTTTGCTCGCACAAAATTGGTAATATCTTTATCGAATTATTTTTTATGCTCTTGTTTCGATTACATCTATCTATTTTTTTATGAAAGGGGGAGATAAATATGATATGTTTTTTTTGATAATATCATTTTGGTTAAATTTTTTAATTGGCCATATATTTAGGGGGAGCATACAATATAATTTTGGCATGATGGTTCATGATCATTTTATGGTTAATTGGATGTTTGGTTATTATATGTTTCTTGATTAACCATTGACATATTATCAATCTTCGCATGAATTTCTAGTAATTTTGATGATGAAGGGGGAGAAGTCATGTATTTTGAATATGAAGACATGTAATACGTATTTTGTATTTCAAGTATTTATGCATGGTTTTGAAATATTAAGGGGGAGCTTACAAATTATCATAAATCAAATATTCAGGGGGAGTTTTTGTTTTGAATTTGATTTATATGTTTAATTATATATGCCATGTATTAAGGGGGAGTATAAATGTCAAAATACATGATATGTTTGTCATTATAAAAAATGGGGAGATTGTTAGCCTAAAGGACTATACATAATGTAATTTTGATGATAACAAACAAGTGTATTAAGTAATTTTATAAATATTGTATTTCACATTTTCACTAGTTTTTTAAGGATAATATTTATGCAAGTGAATCAAGTGAAATCAAGATTAAAGACACTCAACGGACAATGGTGACGTCAAGAATATAGTTTAGAGCTCAACAAACAAATTAGTGCGATAAATTCTTGTAAAGCCGGTATGATTTAATTGATGCATGATTTAGCATTTGAGAAGCTCAAGAGGATTAATTTAATTAACTACTTGTCATAAACTAAAAGGTTTTATTTTTATAAAGTAAAGTATTTTGTGGATTTGAGTAATTTCGACTTAAATGCTAAGTTTTGAAATCTTTAATTTTAATAAGTATTAAATTTTAGAGTTGGACGTTTTTACAAACATTTGAAATGTTTTGGGCCATACTATAATTTATGAATATTTTGGACTAAAGTGAAAGGTTTTGAGAACTTTGAAAAATATGGGTATTATGTTGAAAAGGACCTTTGTGCGACATAATAAAATCTTTGGGGCCATATCATAATTTTAAAAAGTTTGGGAAAGACAACTATTCTTAGGGAGTTCTGAAATTAGACATATTTGCAAAGTTTTATAACATTTTGGGCCATAGTATAATTATAGAAAGTTTTGGGTCAAAGTGTAATTTTAGTTAACATTGTTACTATAGCAAAATTCAAAAATAACGGTAATATCACTGTTCCTGAGCGGCTAGCCGGATAATCAAGCGGCTAACCGCTTGAGCACGGGAATTTGTCTATAACGGCTAGTTTTTGGGCTTTCACTATAAAAACTCAACTCAAACTTCATTCTAAGGACTAATGCACGCAAATATAAGATCATACAACATATATTGAGCTTCCAAAACGCAAATCATCATTGATTGAATCATTGTTGAGCTATTAGTTGCATATCCACTCTTAAAGAGAGTTTTTGTTGTAATTTTCTTTTCTCATCAAATTGTGAGTGTACAAGTGTGGGAAACACTTGTGGTGAAGAGATTGGGGATATAATCTCTTGTTATAAAGTTCATTGACACCTTAGAAGTTAATTGTAAACATTTGAAGCATTGGGAGGCTTGGATAGTGAAATCCTCAAGCCGGGTGAGCTTGGAGGCGTGGACGTAGGCGGGGATAGCTGAACCACGTAAAAATCCTTGTGTTTGTTTTCTCTTCCCTTACTCTTTTAATATTGTGCTTAATTGAATTTATTGTTTTCATTTGATTAAAGCAATATATTAAATTGTTGTGCGAATTGTATTGCATAAATTTTAAAATCTCAATTCACCCCCTCTCTTGGGTTGCATAACTCGCATTTCAATACATATAATAAACAATGATAAACATAATAAATAATAATAATAATGTATTAAATATACCTGAAAATAATTGCTCCTCGCTTTATTTGCCCTGGCAATAGATGGCTTAATGGACAGGATCTCATGTTGTGATTAAAACCACCACAAAATGAGCAAATGACAAAGAATTTTCTTTTCTCTTTCTGAGGCTCATTTGCTACTTTTTTCTGGATTTTTTTTGGGCCTTTTAATCTTTTTTTCAACAATTGGTGGGTCAATCAATAGTCTTCTTATAGGCTCCCATGTATACTGATCTGGAAAGGGGCTGAACATCACTGAATATGTGCTAAGGTAAGCATGTCTACTAAAGCAGGCTGGAATATACTCCTGAACATTATGTCTTGCATATCCCATCGCAGCCATAGCATGTAGACAAGGGAGGCCGACAATTTCCCAATAACCACAATCACATGTTCTAGATTCTAGCTTCACAACAAACCTCCTAGGTGGATTGTAGGCTCTATCCATGACTTGAAAATTAAGATCACCAGAAGTTTGTACAATCATTTCCTGTGCAATCTTATTTTTTTTGTCCAACTCTTTCAAAATCTTAGGGGTCAACTGTTTTTTTCAAGTGGTTGCCTCATTTCTTCTTTTTGTAAACCGTTTCATAAGTCTACTCCTTATTTCTTCAAGCATTGTCAAGCAAGGTCTGTCTCGGTAAGGTAATATCCAGTTGTTGAAGCACTCTGAGGCATTGTTATCTGTACGATCTACCATGCAATTTCTGTCATATGTGTGCATTGACCAATTATAACTATGTAGTTCTCGTTCCAACCACTCAAATACAACTTCTTTTTCAGCTTTGATCTCTGCCATTGCCTCATCAAAATCATGCTTGTTATTGCTCTTGGCAGCTTTCCAAAACAATTGTTTTAGCTATGCACCAATTAACGACTTGGAAAAATTAGTATAAACATGCCTAGAACACGCCTTATGATAGGTAGTGGGCCATATGTTTGAAATTGTATTAATTAGCCTCTTTTGTCCATCATTAATGAAAGTGACCTATCTTCCATCATCTAAATAACTATTCAAGTTCTCCATAAACTATCCCCATGTCTCTGCATTCTTAATCTCGCAAACACATAGCGCTAAGCAAACAATTCCATTATTACCATCCATGCCAACAGTGGCTAATAACACTCCACCGTACTTACCTTTCAAGTGACATCCATCTACTCCAATAAAAGGTCTACAACCATTAAGATATGTATTTTTTGTACTGGAAAGGCAACAAAAAACCTCTGGAATAATACCTTATTAAGAATAGAAATAGGATCACATAACACCTTGCATACTGCTCCTGGATCAGCTTTGTGAATGGCAGCAGTGTAGTCAAATAATTTTTTAAATCCCCTCGAATGATCCCCAAATACCTCAAGTCTTCCTTTGCTCTAGCTCTATACAGTGTCATCTTCCCAATCTTTAAACCATAAGTCTCTTGCACATGATTATTCAAAATATCAATCTTAACATTTGGGTCAACAGCAACCTAACCCTTTATTTTCGAAGCAACCCAAGCAGAGGTAACTTTCATTGTCTTGTTAGTAAGGCTACACTCGTGTTTTTTGTTGTATTCTTGTAATATAAAACCAGTCCCATCATTCAATTTTGCACCAGACACGTACTATGGACAGTCAGCTTCTTTACAAGTACCTACGAATCGTCTTGGCTCACTATATGCTGTTTTAATGGCAAACCTTTTCCTAACCATCACCTTATGCAATATCTCCCTAAAATGACCAACATCTCTAAACACATGCCATAATCTAAGCCTATGTTTCCCATCTGCACCTACTTTGTACTCATGTTGCTGTAAGTAATTAGTTAATTGGACAGTGCCGAGCTCAACATCATCATCATCAGAATCAACCAGCCTTGTTACCTCTTTATTAGCATAAGACAGATTGTCATCTGAATCGGATTCCAAGTTATTGCTTTAACCCCTCTTATGATCCCCATTGTCATCACTACCCTCGTCAACAATAGTAGGTGTAACAGCACCATCAAATTTAGCTTCCATGAATTCCATATTGACATCATCATCACTGTTAGCCCTTATGTCTGAATAGTTAGATAGCAATGCATCTTCATCAGATTCATCAGCCCCAACAACAACCTGTTCTCCAATAGCAGCTTGTCTCCCGACAATAGTTTGTCCCCCAAAAGTAGGATATCCCCCAACAGAAGCATTTCCTTTAATAGATTCATTCAAGTGAGTAATCAATTCATCAGGCAACACAACTCCTAGGTTCGTTAATAATGCTTGCAGTAAGGAGGAATCTTGAAACTGAGGGTAAAGAACTGGTACAACGTCAACAGTTAAAGTATTGACACTCAAAATCTGATGAATTCTACACAAAAAGTCGAGCCCAAAATCTGAATCCAGCGCAACTTTCATCTTATTCTCCGGGTTCGTAACATTCAACAGAATTTTTGAAGTGGAGTCTAATCCATATGGACTCGTAATGTTTACAGTAGCCTCCTTTATCTTCGTAACAGTACAATCAGGTTCAAGCAACCCTAGATTATGATTCATGCCTCGATTGCATATCACTAACTCTAGATGTGGCATCCTGAATGTCCAAAACAAATGAGCAGATTCACCAAAATGTACTTAAATACATTGATGAGGCGTAAATGCAAGTATATGAAGGAAATAAAACCAAACAAATAAGTTATCTTCTTATTATATTCCAACAATCATTATTCCTTGAATTAATAACGTACTATTAATATATTTCAGGCAAGAAACTTAGAGGGAAGACATGGAAACAAACATCCTGGGGGAATTTTTCAGATTATAAATTATAATCTTTAAGAGATTCAAATTTCGCATACATATGCCAAATCTTCACCAGGGGGGCTAGGGGATATGGATACATATTGATAAAAATTTTCAAAAAATCATGACCCATAATATAACAACTAAAAATTTTCAAAAACCCCAAATTTTGTAAACCATAGGCACTAATACATGATAACGTAGGGGATAAATATGCATTCAACCATGCTAGCAACAATCTTTCATACATGTGCTTTTCACCAGCCTTAAAACAACATATTACTTCTCAATTTATCATTACCAAAAATAATTTACTATAAATCAACTTAATATGTATTCTAGGGTTTCAAGAAACAACGATTAACAACATTCTCGATACAAATCTTAACTAACATTATTTCATGTGAAAAATAAATGAAAATTAATAAATAAAATGAAACTTACTTGATACTAGCTTCAAACCCAGAAAACCTAAGTTTCAAGATTTCTAAACGGCTCACAACTTTCCTCAATACCTCTAAATCTTTGATTTAACAAAAGTTTTGATACTCAAGTATAGTTTGTTGATGAAAATGGGTGAAAATTGCAGAAAGAATGGCAAGAATTTGTTGGTTCTTCATGCAAGGTGGTGGTGGGTCACTCGTGAATAAACAATGGTTGTTCTGGTTTGCTCTTCTCTGGACCACTTTGCCTTTTTCTTTTTTTCCTCCAATTAAAGTTGTAAACGACGTCGTTTTGGGCTGTTCTATTGAAATGAACGATTTTCCCCAACGACATCAGTAATGTTATAACGGATTCTAAACGGAAGTGGAAAAGTAAAAAAAATGTAACTTTAGGTGGATTGCAGCAAAAAAAAAAAAAAAGAATTGTGTATTTTTGAAAAAGTTGAAAAAAAAACGGGTGGACAGTGGATATTTTCCCTAATGGAATTAATCATCTAAGTGAATGGGAGCATGAATTGTCTTGCTTTTTGTTCTTACGCCACTTCCTTGAATAAGTATTAGTAAAACCATGAGTAGAAAATTCTATGTCCACCCAAACTGCCAATACCTGTGTCAATAATTGAAGAAGATTTAGCTTCCTCATTATCTGTCATAAAACGGTGTCTCCGACAACCTCATCAGAACAAGCATCAAAATCTGATTGATAAAATCTGACACCGTGTCGGAAATTACCAATGGTCGTAATGTGGGAGTTGAAGCCCACTACCATATTACTGATGTTATCATCATAGATCGATATAATCGGGAGCCAGCATATACTCTCTGAACACCAGAACCCGAAGGAGTGATGTCCCCAGTGCATCTATCTGCATCGCCATCTAAAATGGTTGGATCTCTCATAGCAACATCATTCAGAGCCCCCCGCGTCTCAACAGAAGGTGGTGAAATTACACTAGGATTCTCTCGCTCTTTCATAGGAGTTGGATCATTATCAGTTGTGGTTTGAATCTCATGGCTTGGTCGTTGGGTCTTCCGGAGAGCAGGATTTGCAACAAAACATTCTCTATCTGAATGGCCAAGGTGCTTACATGTAGTACAATAAGCAAGAAATCGCTCAAAGATAACCTCCTGTCAAAAACTAGACTTACCTGCTTCAATCTAAATTCAAGGAATTAGCGGTTTGGAGACATCAAATTCAATCAGTACTCGGGTAATTGATGGTTTGATGACAACAGCGATGGCATAATCTACTCTCAATGGTTTGCCGATAGCATCAGCAATAGAGCATAAAGCATGTTTGCATCGAATATAGTGTACTATCAAAAAAGGTAAAGATATCCAAACTGGAACAATCAGCGACTCCTCGGAACACCAAAACTTAGTGGTCCATTTAAAAATACGCATTGTACGACCACTAATATACCATGTCTGTCTTACCCAAATCCGAGAATAATTCTCCTCAAGCTCCATATTAAGCAGTACATGCCTCGGATCCAGTAAAAATACTTGAACATTTCCTTTCAAACCTAAAGATTTAAAAAATTGGTGAATAACTAGCATTTTTGGTCGCCTAAAAGAAAATTTACCTACAAGTGAGAGTTTGAAAGGTGCTGCCATCGATTGCTCTTCTACTTCTGAAAATTGAACTGCTGGTTCTCCTTGTTGAGGAGTTACTGGTTTAATCTAGATTTAAGGGGCAATCGAGTCTGGAATAGCATCCAAAAAGATTTAGTAATATCAGCATATAAGGGTTTCGATATGGGAGGATCGGCATAGTGGGCCACATGAAGATTATGGGAGGTATTAAGGAACGGGCCGAGGTTTATTTATTATTATTGTTGTTGTCGTTGTTGTTACAAGAATAATAGTTATTATCATTATTATCGATAATTTTTAATAATAATAATCACAATAATTATAAAACACGATAGTAAAAGTGACAATAATTATATAAGGGTATTTTAGCAGCTTAAAACAATTCATTCATATTTGAAAATAAACTAACACACATCAATAAGAATACAACTTATTCTGATTCTTATAGGTAAACAACTTGATGTTGTATTTGTTTATGATGAATGAGAATCCAGAATTAGAATAATTAATATTGATGTTGGGAATCAACATCATTGATGTTGTTTACTTGCAAAACGAAAGGGATAATGAAAATGATGAAAACAAAGGACTCCACATGTATTGATATAGTTTTATCAACAATTTTGATTGGCGTAGTCTTATCATGTTAAAACCTAATGAAATGTTGCCAAAATGACATTTTTATATGCGGTGCATTTATATGTCCATTAATATTTTAAAAAATTTCAGTGTTCCAACTACTATCTAATTTTGATAAAATTCTTAAACTCATGTTTTCTTATAAAAATTTCAATTTCTGCCACTTTGATCTTTTTTTTTAATACTGTTATACAAGAATGTTACTAATATTTTATCAGATATTACAATTAATATTTACAAACAGATTATATAATTGGGACATTCTTCTTTGCATGTACTCCTCTGAAGTATTGCCAAGATTCTTTAAACCCTCTCTAATAGTCGAGAGTTATCCACTCCACTCACATTTCGTGAGGGAGAGATCATCTCCACTCAATTATTGATAATTGAAGGATGACTAAAAGTAACCCACATAATACTTTTATGGAAGCTCAAACCCTTGTATTCAACATTGTAAGTTTAAGGGTTCTCCTATTGGGCCGAAGATCTATTGGTTTCTACCACTTTGATCTGAATCATAAAAATAATAGTCAAAATTTTCATTGTAGTGTATTGAAATATTATTTCAAAGTGCTACAAGAGTTACTCTATTCTGAATTCTCACATGCTCGATGGTCAGGTCGTGACAATTACTAATGTGGATATTTCGTATTTTTCTTGTCCTCTTTTAATGGTAAAATATTATTTTGAGTACAAAATTGGTTAGAAGTTAAGTTTTTTTATCTCGAACTTTTAGTTGTGTAAAGGGAAGGAAAGCTTGTACTACGTCAACTTTTAAGAGATTTAAGATTTAAAGGGTTTCAAATTGAAAGTTTTTTACCCCATGCCACCATTAAGATAGTTTCCTTGGTGTTTTTACCTGAGGCTTTAATAAAGAGTGAGCCTAACATTACTCTTAAAAAATTTATATAATGAGCAGCATTTGGTGTCACCTAACTTGCATTGGATGTAGTGTATGTTTACAATATTTGGTTCCTAATGTACTATTTGCTTCAAATAATATCCTCACTCTGTAACTGGTCTTTTATTGAAATAGAGCTTGCTTCAAAACACATTAAAGAGTAAGGGCTTGAATTTCATCAGTTTACTTTAACTGTTTTTTAATAGCCTGAAACAATCTATTCCGATTCTAAAATAAAGTAAACACATCAATATAAATATATTCATTTTGATTCTAGTTTTATAACTCAAGTAAATAATTTATTCTGATTTTGATTCCTCACTCACATTTCAATTTATTATAGTTTCTGGGTATTCTAACTACTAACTAGTAAACGTGTCAAAAGAATGGGGTTGATTGCTCACTCATTTCTAATTTAATGCCAATTTGCCTATGGTAATGATCAAAACAGATGGCTAGATGGTCATGTGTTAGCTAGCTGATTTATTTGAAGGGTTTTAGTTTCTTTGTGTTCAGACATGACTGGACTCTAAGCATTTAATGATTCAGATGAGTTTTCGATTTCTTTTTTTTTTTTAATTTTGTCTACCAAAATAATCAATAAATAATGAAGAACTAAAAGATGATAAATAAAATCATTGTTGACAATATGTTGTATACTTTTAATTACAAAATATAATTCTACAGATATGAAAAAAAATCCATTGAGACCAGCCGACATAATTTCATAGCGACCCAAACTGCTATTTCTACATTGAGGAGTAAACCCTTTTTTTTTTTTAATTTAATGAGAAATTCGGTGCAATATAGGGAAAATAGAGTCCCTCATGCATGAGGGAGTGTGTGTTCTCATTATGCTACGTGGTCCAGTTGTGATAATATGTTATCCCAAAGCTAAAAATAGTTAGGATCTCAATTTGAATCCTAACTAGTGTGACATTAATTTATTAGATGATATAATATTAATTTATTAATTATAAATTAAAATCAAAATATTAGAATGTCTAACACTATTATAAAGATTAGAGCAATTATCATTTGTATACCTTAAATTTGTGTTTTTATAAAAAAAATTATAACACTTTAAAGGTGTATTAATTGTCCACCTTAAATTGACAAAAGTTATATACCGACCACTAAACCGTTAACTGCCATTTGAAAGTTAACAGAACTGCGGTGAATTAACGATTTTACCCTTGAAAATTATTACTTGTATACTCTTAAAATCTCTTATTATTACTTATATACCCTTAAATTATCACTTGTATGATATGAAAAGATCATATTACCGATCTGACGTCTTCATATTTAAACGGTAACTAACAATTTGGTGGACAGTAGATACATTTTATCAACTTAAGGTGGACGACTGATATATCCTGAAAGTGTTGTAGTAAATTTGATAACGAAGTAAAGTAAGGGTATACGATTGATAATTTTCCTAAAGATTATTACAAGATATTGCAATCATAAGTAAAGTAAACAAAAAGAGAAAAGAAAAGTAAAAAAAAAAAAAAAGGAGAGACATCAAAGAGAAAGAAAAGAAAAAAAGGTAAAAGTAAAAAATTTAAGTTATTATTTTACTAATACTGTTATATTATAAAAAAAAAATTACTAGGACTAATCTAGATTAACTCTATTATGAAATAATTCAGATTTTAATTCCCATATCAGAATATATCTATTGGTTAATATTAAGCTAGGAATAGAATATATACCCTAAAGAATATGTTTTGGTGATAAGAGTCATTTTATTTAAATCTGCAGTAAACTATGCTTTTCTCACTTACTTCCTAGCCGTGCTTATGATATTATATTTTAAAACCAATTTTTCATTATTTTAAAATTGTTTTATGGGTCATTCTATAATGCCATAAGGGATGTAAACCGTTAGATTTGAATAAAAAAATCACCACCATTAAATCTAACTAAATAGGTAATATATTACCTAAGTAACAATAATTACTCTTTTTTGTTCAAGTTGCAGGTTACATTTACTAGTCTTATGTGTGATTTATAAGATTAATGTGTTATTTGCCACTTAATGTTAATTTACAAGTTTTATGTGATATTTACAAATTTTTGTTTTATTTACAATTCTAAAGACCAATTTACAACTCCAATATTAATTTATCATCTTTTCCATCAATTTACTAATTTTATGTATGGTTTATACATTTTTTGTTTTATTTTAGACTTAATGTCAATTTTTAAGTTTTATGTCATTTTTCTAAGTTTTTATTTTATTTACAATTGTTTCTTGTAATTTACAACTCTAACATTAATTTACCCCATTTTCCATCAATTTACTAGTCTTATATGTGGTTTACACATTTTTTAATTTTATTTTGGACTTAACGTTAATTTACAAGTTTTATATCAATTTTCTAAGTTTATGTTTTATTTGCAATTTCTTCTCGTAATTTACAGGTCCAACATTAATTTACTCTTTTTTCCGTTAATTTACTAGTTTTATGTGTGATTTACGTATTTTTTTTGCTTTATTTTATATTAATGTCAATTTACAAGTTCTATGTCATTTTTCTAAGTTTTTATTTTGTTTACAATTTTTTCATCTAATTTACAACTCCATCATTAATTTACTTTCTTTTCCATCAATTTACTAGTTTTATGTGTGGTTTACAAAATTTTTGTCTCATTTCACACTTAATGGTAATTTACAAGATTTATTTCATTTTTCTAAAGTTTTGTTTTGTTTACAATTTCAAAAAGCAATTTACTACTCCAACATTAATTTACCACTTTTTCCTTCAATTTACTAGTCTTATATGTGATTTACAAGATTAATGTGTTATTTGCTACTTAATGTTGATTTACAAGTTTTATGCGATATTTATAAGTTTTTGTTTTATTTACAATTTTGAAGACCAATTTACAATTCTAACATTAATTTATCCTCTTTTCCATCAATTTATTAGTTTTATGTGTGGTTTACACATTTTTTATTTTATTTTAGACTTAATTTTAATTTACAAGTTTAATATCATTTTTCAAAGAGTGACAAAAAGTTTGTATTATACAAGCATCAACTCAGATTTTGTACTTCATGCTTACTGATATTTAATAGAGTTGTATTTTTCAAATCAGTGAATTTTTTTTAAAAAAAAAACCTGAATCTATAACCGACAATGAAGAATCTATTTATATCATTCAACTAACAATGATTTTTTCACTTGAAAAGTTACGGAATCTTCACAAAGAATGGGATAAGAGTTTTTGGTTTATTTATGCCACCAAAAGTGTATAATTTCAAAATATATGCTCTCTTTTCCATTTTGTTCGAACCCAAAAAATTAGAAAAATACGTAATCATAGTCTAGTATAAATTAAGTATGAATATAAGTGTCGTAGGAGTAAGTTAAAAGATTGGGTAATTTTTAGATAAAGGTCAAGTAATTAACAATTACAAGTTGGGTATTTATTAGCCAAGAATTGGTAATGGTTAGGTAAAGAGAGATGGATGATGAACAGGTAAAATGGAGAATAAATATAATCTTTTAAGGATATTTATGACTTATTTTTATTGAATTGTTATATTACTGGAATTACTGAGTATGATGTCATATTTATAGAATTAAGTTATTTTCATGGCATAAATAGTATAATTTCCTCAGAAAAAAGTTAGGTAGTTACTGGAATTACTCAGTATGATTTTAATCAAGGCATTATAAAACTTTCTTTTATTCATATATATGTGCAAGGTGAAGGATTTCTTTTTTGTCCCCTGTTTGATAATATTTGAAAATGACTAAAATATATGGTTATTTTGAGGAGCAAAACTATGGTATCATAGCAGTACCATACCACAGCTAGATCCAGCCATTGGATCCAGCCCACAGTGGTCACCAAAGCTGGATCCAATGGTTAGATTCAGCTGTGGTATGGTACCACTGTGGTACCATAGCTGGACCCTATTTTGAGATAAAGGTTATAATTTGTTTCGAGAGTAATGCTTCTTTTTTTTTTTTTATTAGAGGGTACTCGTCAAACCGAGCTAAACAGGAACAAAACGGGGTTGAGTAACCCCAAATATGTCTTGCGAAATGATAGAATAAATACCCATAGGAGGGTTAGAAAACACATGCAATCCAAGCAGAACTGAATGAGCCATATTAGCCATGAAGTCCGCAGCTGAGTTTGCTTCGCGGTAGATGTGAGTGATAGAAGTCTGCCAGTTTCTACTTAATAATTTTCGAACAGCAACAACTAAAGCATAGAACATGTTAGGAACGACCACCTGCTTAGAAATCATTTGGGTAACACAAAGATTGTCCACTTCCACCAACAACCATTTTATGCCTACTTCCCAAGCAAGAATTAAGCCCTGATACAGCCCCCAAAGCTCAGCCATAAGCACTGAACTCTCCCCAATTCTCATACTAAATTTGGAAATCCAATGACCGATGGAATCTCTAATAACACCACCCGCTCCTGCTTCCCATACATTTTTACAAGAACCATCTGTTTAATTTGCACCATGGCCAAGTCGGCGGCAACCAGCGAATAAAAACCTCGTGCTTCTTTAAATGCATCCAAATATAACAAATTGTTGTTTGAAATATTTTAACCTTAATTTTCCGCTAATTTTATCTAATTCAAAAATATTTTTATTCTTTTATTTTAACAAATCCCCCAAAAAATCCTTAAAAAAACACGAAAAAAAAAATCAACCTTTTACAGATGTAAAGTAAGCAAGTTATTGTGATCAGATTCACTAATAAATGAAAGCTAATTGTCCTGTCTGTTGTTACTCGTTGGTGGGATGTTATAACTGGATTATTGTTTATGTGTCAATAAGCTTACAACGCCATAAATATTATGCATTTCAGAACCATAACATTGCTATCTTTATGTATTTATTTATTCATTTTCCTTTCATTCACTTTGCATAAGCACATTTCATTTCTTGTAATTTTATCACCACCTTCTATGGCTGTGGAGGCTCTAACTTTGTCACCAAAACCTGCCGAAATCAAACCTTTAGCCTACAACTCTTCTTCTAGTATTGAGCCTTTAGGCCATAACATTTGGGGTATCAACTTCGGAGAAGATTACTTTGTTACAACGGTGACTTCTCGTGCTTCGGATGTTGATCGTTGGATAGCTCGAACGATCAACGTTCATCGTCGGAGGCTTCACAGACTTATTGTAGGTCTTGATACAAAATGCTGTTTTCCCACCTAGACAAATAAACTCCAGAAAGTAGCAATCATTCAACTTTGTGTAGGCCAAAGATGTGTTGTATTTTAGCTATTTCACAAAGACAGAATGCCGCAATCTCTTGTCGATTTTCTTGACAATGACAAGTTTACGTTCGTCGGGTAAGGAATCGAGAACGACGCCAATAAACTTTACCAAGATTATGGACTGAATGTGGCAAGAACAATGGATGTTGCTGATATGGCTGCGGCAAAATATGATGATGAAGAGTTGAAGACATTTGGGTTAAAGAGATTGGTTCTAAAATTCCTTCACGTTGAGATGGAGAAATCTAAACGTATTACGTTGAGTAAATGGGATGTAAACAATCTGAGTAAACAACAGATTCGATATGCTGCAATCGATGCATTTGTTTCTTTCAAGTTAGCTATTGAACTGAAGAAGGAGATAATTGCACTGCCAAAACCCACAACCTTCGATGCATTTTGTTGCTTTCAAATTAGCTCATGAACTAACCAAGCCTGGAATTTATTGAACAATTTTTGCCTTTCTTTTTTCCTTTTTCTTTTCCCCCCTTTTTACTAGTATTGAACAGACTATTTGTAATGAGTGATAGCATCTGTACTTTCATAATGGATCTACTTGTTTTTACCTGTTCGAGTTTAAAAAGAAAATCAATAAGTAAAGAAATGTAAGATACCTACATCAGCTATTACCCTCTCAAATTTGATATATTAATTTCCAAAACGGAAATATGTTTTAAGAGAACATAAAACTCACAAACTGAACAATAAAAACAACAGTTCAATTATGATTCGTATTGAAATTTGATCTATAGGATACAAAGAATGCGCTAAATCAGAATGTTAAATTGGAAAAAGATTAGCAGTCATCCAATTGCTATCGCAACAAATATATTATATATACACGGCTAAAACAGAAAATTTTTAACCAGCTTTCCAAAGGCACAATAACTTATCCGCATACCCAACTCATCCTCCATTGCAATCTTGCGTGCCAGATATGAATGATTCTTCAGAAAATAAAACCAGGGCCTGGTGGATAAAAAGTACTAATCTCAGAAAATTCGTAACAATAGATGCTAAATAATCAACATCTCTATCAATGAAATCTACGGGGCTGCAAATAAGTACAGGCAATTTGTGGATTCTGGGGAAAATAGATGCAGGGAAGTAATTTACGGAAAGTAATTTACGGAAACTCTTATTGAAACTGACATAATAAGCCATTTAATCAAAAGAATAGGCACCTTGATGGGCACCTTGGATATCCTTCAGGCCCAAATTCAAACCAGTTGTAGATTGCAGCATGGAATTGGGAACTTGAAACTTCAACTGAAAGCTCTCTCATATTTTGTGGAATAGACAATGTAATGACCAAAATGTTTGTGTATATTACAAGAGAGCGATCTATTGAAAGACAATTATTGTTAAACATAATAATGCAGAACTTTTCCATCCTCTCTCTCCCTCTCTCCCTCAGAACAAGTTTATATTCTCTCTGCTGTACAGATGACTGGATAAAAGCGCCAGACAATCTTTGTACTGCTATAGGATCTCATCAAGCTCACAGGATTCAAACATGTTGTCCCAAACCTGTTAGTACTGGGGCAAGATAGATCCACAGGCTCCTATATGCTGATGCATGGACAATAAATACGAAATAATATAACGACGTACAGTTTTCATTATAAAATCATATATTGCATGCCATCCTGATGGTTTTCATCTATCAATATGTTTATTATGTAGAAGTTGGCATGACAATGACTGCTGTACCTATTTCCATCTAGTATTATGTAATTTTTTTGTTATCATTTTCATAATCTATGTATACTTAATTCAAGTCAATATCCACAACCTAAGAGCTCTTTCTTTTTTACCTTTTTTTTTTTTGTGTTTCCCCCCAATTAGAAGGAGGGTAATTGGTAAAGGAATGTATCTTAATTTAAGTTATGAAAAAATTAATTGAGATTCTGCTCACATTTTGGAAACTATTTTACCAAAATCTATCAGATGCATATTTGTTACTAGATTTTCACTACGAACGGGAAGTTCTCTCCATATTTAAGTTACCTGATGCACAATCACTGATTTGACAAAAGAAATAATATTAGAATCAGACTATACCTGTAGGAATTTAAGCATTTGCTTTTCAACTGTACCACGCATTGCCAAAGTTTCCACATGAATAGGACGAGCAGTGGCCATCCGATGAGCGCGACTAATGACTTGTTCCTCCATGCTGATAGGGTTTTAAACAAATGAGACAATTTAACTCCAATTAGATTTGAAGAAAAGAAGGATCAATTAAGGTGTTAAACAGATGTTCAGACACAAAAATCCAATAAGAATAATCCAAAATCTATTACACAATCAGTTACAATTGTGTTGGTGACAAGCAACTGCCGCAGTAGGTTGTATGAAGCAAAACTATATTAATAGCAGATAATAATACGTTCTTTCCAATTCCCTAAATATAAATTTGTATGAAAATCTGTTAGAGTGCAATTTATGCACTAGTTTTGCATTGTTTACTTCCCTTAATATCGATGTTTTGCACTTAATAATAATGATTTACTTGTGTTTTACTTTTGTAGGTGCAATTCTATTGATTGGTGATAAAATTGAGCTACAAGATGATTTTTAAGGATGATTGTTCTCTTGGAGAAATTATGAGCGGCAGAAGAACTTTATTGATAAGGCGTGGGCGCGTGCTGTCAACTGCGGACCTGCAGTTTTTAGTTTAACGTATTTTGTATTTTTGGTTATTTTTGTAATTACGAATTTAATATTTCAGATATTAGTATTTTATTTTAAATAGAACTCTAAAAGAGAAGAGAGAGAGAGTATTTAAAGGAGGAATCTATTGTGAAAAAGGGGGGATTTTGGATTGGAGAAAAAGAAACCCTAGATCTAATTTTTCTCTTCTCTCTATGAGGAACTAAACCCATTTTTCTAGTTGAAGGTTAATGAAGCTTTGATTCATCACTACTGTGAGATCTTTCTTGTGCTTTAATTGTTTTATTGCTTTTTGGGTATTTGTTTATTCTCTGAATTAGTTTCATGATTATGTTTGTTAATTAGGTAATTGGCCACTATTTAATTATCAACTTAATCTATTGTCAATTAAAGGATTCATCGTATGAAGAATTTAATGCTTGTGACAAATAACATAGCAGAGAGTTGTGTTGTGAGAATAAACAATCTAATTTAAATGAATCATCATATGTGTTGATTAGGATTTGGGTCTCTCTGGTTTTTCAGGCTGTCAATTGATTAAATTCTATGATCGTATCTAGGGTTGTCTATTGATTAGGGAAATAACCAACGGTCGTACCTTGGTTATTGACTAGTTAAGGAGAGATTGGCTATTAGAGGGTCTCAGTAGCTATAACCGGTCTATTCATGAGTAATAATAATCTATATTTGAATCAATGATCAGTAGTCGAATCAAGCTGAGTTAATTCCTTCAACCAGAGCTTTCTCCAATTTGAATTACAACTTTAATTTGTATTCTTATTATTTTAATTTGATTTTTATTATTGTCAACAATTCCCCTATTTTACGTTTTACGTTTCAAAAGGATTTAATTAATTACCGATCTCTGTGGACACGACCCTGCTCAATCACTATACACAATTTATTTAGAGTAGGAATTTATTTTTGTTGGCTTCGACTCCCATCAAATTTTGGCGCCGTTGCCGGGGATTGGTGTCATTTATTTAATCCTTTTTACATTTTACTTGGTGTATGATTCGTTCTTCTCGTACAGGTACACTTTCGTTTGATCCTGAAATTGAGAAGACAGCTCGCCAGCTGAGACAGCAGACTAAGCGAGCTAAGCAACGATCCTCGTCGCCTTTGCTTTCTGAAACATATACGGTGCCTGATTTAGTTGAATCATCTAGCGATTCAGAAGAACAAGTGATGGATAGACCTGCACCTGTAGAAAGAACTCTTAGAGAGTTAGCTGAACCAGACTTGAATCAACAACCACTCTGCATTCAATATGTAGACTTGGAGGTAAATTTTGAATTAAAGTCTGGTCTTATTCACTTATTACCCAAGTTTCATGGTTTTGCAGGTGAAGATCCTCATAAACATCTCAAGGAGTTTCATGTTGTGTGCTCAAGTATGAGGCCACAAGGCGTGACTGAAGAGCAGATTAAGCTGCGTGCTTTTCCGTTCTCTGTAGATGGGCTAGCTAAAGATTGGTTGTACTACTTGCCTCCTGGATTGATTACAACGTGGAATGGTTTGAAGAAGCAGTTCCTCGAGAAGTACTTTCCTGCTTCAAGAGCTGCCAACATCAGAAAAGATATTTGTGGGATCAGACAGCTTCCTGGGGAGACTTTGTATGAGTATTGGGAGCGATTCAAACAATTGTGTGCCAGTTGTCCTCAGCATCAGATTTCTGATCAACTTCTTATTCAATATTTTTACGAAGGACTATCATTGATGGATAGGAGTATGATAGATGCTGCTAGTGGAGGTGTGTTGGTGAACAAGACTCCTACTCAAGCAAGGGAGTTGATATCAAATATGGCTGCCAATGCACAACAATTTGACAACAGACAAGATGCCACCTTAAGGAATGTGAATGAGGTAAATATTTCTTCTGTTGAACAACGTTTAGATAAACTCACTTCTCTTGTGGAAAAGTTTGTTGTAGGTAATGTGCAAGAGGTGAAGACTTGTGGTATTTGTTACAATATGGGTCATTCAACTGATATGTGTCCTACACTTCAAGAAGAACCCGTCGAACAAGCCAATGCAGTTGGAGGATTTCCAGGCATGCCTCAGAGGAGGTATGATCCTTATGCACAAACATACAATCCGGGATGGAAGGATCATCCAAACTTCAGCTATGGCGTTAGGCCGTCAGGATTCCCACAACAGTATCCACCAAGACAACCAACACCTCCACAGTCAAACTCCAAGTCAGGTATATCTCTTGAAGAAATTGTTAAATCACTTGCGACTAACACTCAACAATTTCAGCAGGCAACTACAGCAAGCATTCAGAACTTGGAAAACCAAGTGAGTCAATTGGCAACTACGATGAGCCGTCTAGAGTCTCAAGTATCTGGGAAATTGCCTTCACAAACTGAGGTGAATCCAAAGCAAAACGCCAGTGCCGTCATCCTTAGAAGTGGGAAGGAGTTGCAAGAGCCTAGTAAGAAAGTGACAGAGCATGTAGAAGATGAGCTTGAAAAGAATGAATTGATGCCTAAATCTCAGGATGCGCAACCCACCAGAGCGAAACCCCTACCTATTGTGATACCTCCTCCTTTTCCAAGCCGGTTTACAAAATCCAAGAAGGAGGAACAAGAGAAAGACATCCTTGAGACATTTCGCAAGGTTGAGGTAAATATTCCCTTATTAGATGCTATAAAACAAATACCTCGATATGCTAAATTTCTTAAGGAACTGTGCACCTCCAAGAGAAAATTAAGAGGAGATGAAAGAGTTCATATGGGGGAGAATGTTTCAGTAGTTCTCCAAAAGAAATTACCTCCCAAGTGCAAGGATCCAGGTATGTTTACTATCCCTTGCAAAATTGGTAGTGTTAGAGTTGAGAAGGCTATGTTAGATCTAGGAGCTTCTATTAATGTCATGCCTCGTTCTATTTATTCGTCTTTGAATATTGGTGCATTAAAAGAAACTGGCGTGATAATTCAACTAGCTGATAGGTCTAATGCATATCCTGATGGGGTATTAGAAGATGTCTTAGTACAAGTTAATGAGTTGGTTTTTCCTGCTGATTTTTATGTACTTGATATGGAAGATGATAACTCCTCTAATTCTGTCCCAATTTTGCTAGGAAGACCTTTTCTTAAAACTGCTAGAACTAAAATGGATGTACATAAAGGGACTCCTACTATGGAGTTTGATGGAGAGGTTATAGAGTTCAATATATATGATGCCATGAAATATCCCAGTGAGGAACATTCGGTATTTTCTATGGATGTTATTAACCCTATAGTGCAGGAAGTTTTTTATTTGGATGTTGAAGATTCATTGGTAGCTGCTTTAAATAACAGTTTGGGCCTCAAAGGATTGCAAAAGGATGAAAATGAGTTTGTTTTAAATTCTGTATTGCAAGAGACAATTTATGAATTAAATTCTTTGAGAACTTTAACTCATCATATGTCTAATAATGAATTACCTTCATCTAATGCAAAACTTCTTCCATCTATTTTGCAGGCACCAAAAATAGAGCTTAAACCATTGCCTAGTCATCTAAAGTACATGTTTTTAGGAGATGATGAGACACTTCCGGTGATCATCTCTTCAAAGCTTAGTACTTTAGAGGAAGAGAAACTTATTAGAGTGCTATGAGATTACAAAAAGGCTATTGGGTGGACAATTGCAGATATTAAAGGGATAAGTCCGTACACGTGCATGCATAGAATACTGCTGGAGGAAGATGCCAAACCTTCAATTCAAGCTCAACGCCGTTTGAATCCACTCATGATGGAAGTAGTGAAGAAAGAAATTCTAAAACTTCTTGATGCAGGTATAATCTATCCAATTTCGGATAGCAAATGGGTAAGTCCGGTACAAGTGGTACCAAAGAAAACTGGTATAACAATTGTTGAGAATTCTTATGGTGAGTTAGTTCCTACCCGAGTTCAGAATGTGTGGAGGGTTTGTATTGATTTTAGAAAGCTTAATTCACTCACTAGGAAGGATCATTTTCCTATTCCTTTTATTGATCAGATGCTTGAAAGGTTGGCAGGAAAATCTCACTTTTGTTGTCTTGATGGCTATTCAGGTTTTCATCAGATACCAGTTGCGCCTGAGGATCAGGAGAAGACTACCTTCACATGTCCTTTTGCAACCTTTGCGTACCGACGTATGCCATTTGGTCTTTGTAACGCTCCCGCCACTTTTCAGAGGTGCATGGTCAGTATTTTTTCAGACTATGTAGAAAACACTATAGAAGTATTTATGGACGATTTTACAGTCTATGCTGATTCTTTCGATGATTGTCTCTATAATCTGAAGAAAGTGCTTGAAAGATGCATTGAAACAAACCTTGTCTTGAATTATGAAAAATGTCATTTTATGGTAGATCAAGGCATTATTTTGGGTCATGTAGTCTCTGCTAGAGGAATTGAGGTAGATAAAGCTAAAATAGATGTTATTAAATCTTTACCTTATCCCACATGTGTGCGGGAAGTTCGTTCTTTCCTTGGTCATGCAGGTTTCTATAGACGATTTATCAAGGATTTTTCGAAGATAGCTCAGCCTTTATGCAAGCTTCTTCAGAAAGATGTGACGTTTGATTTTCATGAAGCATGCAAGGTAGCATTTGATAAACTTAAGGAGTTGTTGACTTCAGCTCCAATTATACAGCCACCAGACTGGAGCCTCCCTTTTGAGATAATGTGCGACGCCAGTAATTATGCTGTTGGTGCTGTTCTCGGACAAAGGGTTGGAAGAGCTGCTCATGTGATATATTACGCATCAAGAACACTTGATAGTGCTCAGTGCAATTACTCGACAACGGAAAAAGAACTTTTAGCTATTGTTTTTGCTTTAGAAAAATTCCGTTCATATTTATTGGGTACTAAAGTGATTGTTTTTTCTGACCATGCAGCTCTCAGATATTTGCTCGCCAAGAAGGAAGCGAAACCGAGACTTATCCGTTGGATCCTATTGCTTCAAGAATTCAACTTGGAGATCCGTGACAAGAAAGGAATAGAAAACTTAGTTGCAGACCACCTTAGTAGATTAACCACGAGTGAAGAAGCAGCACCTTTGAAAGATGATTTTCCAGATGAGCATCTCTTTGTAACTCAAGGTATGGTTCCTTGGTACGCTGACATTGTCAATTACTTAGTTACAAGAACACTACCTAGTGATCTGACGAGGGCTCAAAAGGATAAAATTAAGAGCGATGCTAAATACTATGTTTGGGATGACCCTTACTTGTGGAAACATTGCTCTGACCAAGTCATCAGAAGGTGCGTATCTGAGTTTGAAATTCCTTCTATTCTTCAATTTTGCCACTCATATGCATGTGGTGGTCATTTTGGTCCCAAAAGGACAGCATCCAAGGTGTTAGAATGTGGTTTATTTTGGCCTACTTTATTTCGTGATTCATATATGTTTTGTAAGTCGTGTGAGAGTTGTCAAAAGACTGGTAATTTAAGTCATAGAAATCAAATGCCACTTACCCCTATTCTTGTATGTGAAATATTCGATGTGTGGGGCATTGATTTTATGGGACCTTTTCCCTCATCTTTTGGCAATTCTTACATTCTTTTAGCAGTGGATTACGTTTCTAAGTGGGTAGAGGCTAAGGCCACCCGGACTGACAATGCTAAAGTTGTTGTAGATTTTGTCAAGTCTAATATTTTTGCCAGGTTTGGTGTACCGAGAGCGATGATAAGTGATAGAGGCACTCATTTATGTAATCGAGTGGTGGAAGCTCTGTTCAAAAGATATCATGTTACCCACCGAGTGTCTACCGCCTATCATCCACAGACAAGTGGACAAGCTGAGATATCAAACAGAGAAATCAAGTCTATTCTTGAAAAGACAGTTAGTCCAAATCGAAAGGATTGGAGTTTGCGATTAGATGATGCATTATGGGCGTATCGCACCGCTTACAAAACTCCCATAGGTATGTCTCCTTATCGTTTAGTATTTGGTAAGCCTTGTCATTTACCTGTAGAACTTGAGCACAGAGCATACTGGGCGGTTAAGCAATGCAATATGCGGATGGATGAAGCGGGAAAGCAGAGGAAGTTGCAGCTGCAAGAGTTGGAGGAGATTAGAAATGAATCCTACGAGAGTTCGCGATTTTACAAGGAAAAGACGAAGACATTTCATGACAGAATGATTTTGAGAAAGGAGTTCACCATTGGTCAAAAAGTTCTTCTCTTTCACTCTAAACTTAAACTTTTTCCTGGTAAATTACGTTCTCGTTGGGTAGGACCTTTTATTGTTACTAATGTTTTTCCTCATGGTGCAGTTGAGATTCGGAGTCCAATCTCTAATAAAGCCTTTAAGGTTAATGGTCATCGTTTAAAACCTTTTTACGAAGGTTTTTCGGTGAATATTGTGGAGGAATTGGCTCTCGAGAATCCTATTTATGGAGATTGATGCGTAAATGTGTCTAGCCAAAGACATAAAACAAAGGCGCTTTTTGGGAGGCAACCCAAATGATTTATTTATTTTGGTTTTTGTTTTATCTTCTTAAAAAAAAATGAAAAAAAAATGAAAATGAGTTTGCTTATTTTGGTCAGAAGAAAATTTTTGATAAGGCGTGCCCACGTCTTAGCTAATAAGTACTTCTGTAATTTTTAATGTCTCAAAGTTTTAAGGCGTGCCCACGTACTTATTAGAAAAGTACTTCTGAAATTTAATGTGTTTGCTTATTTTGGTCAGAAGAAAATTTTTGATAAGGCGTGCCCACGTACTTATTAGAAAAGTACTTCTGAAATTTTTAGTGTTTCAAAGTGATTCAACAAAAAAAAAAAAAAAAAAAAAAAAAAAAAAAAAAACCAAAAATCGAAAATCATCATTTATTTATTTATTTTCGTTCCTTTCTTTCTTTTATTTATTTATTTATATATATATAAAAAAAAACAAAAAAAAAACCAAAAATCAAAAATCACTGTTCACAAATCCCTAATTCAAAAATTACTGTTGATTATCGTTTTACAGCAGCATCAGCCCCAGCCGCAACCAGCAGCATCAGCTCCAGCCTTCACCGCGCAACCAGCAGCAGCAGACGAGTACGCCCAGAACCAGCAGCAAGCTCCAGCATCCCCAGCCCGCACGCGCAGCGCGAATCAGCCCCAGCCGCCGCGCGCAGCGCAACAGATCTGCAACGTAGACCCGCAACGCGAACTGGCTCTCGCGCGCAACAGCCCCGCAGCAACGCGAACCAGCTCTCGCGGGCAACAGCCCCGCGCGCGCAACACAGCAACGAACCAGCACCCGCAGCGCAACAGCTCCGCAGCGCAACGAACCAGCAACGTGAACCAGCTCTCGCGGGCAACAGCCCCGTGCGCGCAACACAGCAACGAACCAGCACCCGCAAAGCAACCCTCAGCAGCGCGCACAACCAGCCCGAACTCGCGCAACAAGCTCCAGCCGAGCAGCAAGCGCAACACAACCAGCCTACGCCCTGTATTCCAGCCGGGTAAATCGAAATCCGTGAGTGCAATTATTGTAACAATGCCGAAGAGGAAAGCATCTACTTCCAAGTCGTCGAAAAAGACACCCGTCGCAAAGAAATCTAAGATTGCCGCTCCCACTACGGTTCCATGGAACATAATTTCAGATTCACGCCAAGCCGTGAGACAAAGATCGAAGCATGGAAAAGGCATGAGTGTTTTGCCACTTGCGGAATCCAATCTCGGAGGGTGCTTCGCATTTGCGACTCAACAAGAGAAAGAGAGGTACAAAGATATTTCCACGCGCAAAATACTTCCAGCTAAGTATATTCATTACCCGACTCTTGAAAAATTAAATGTTAAAGATAATTTTGATTCTTTGATAGATAAGATTGGGTTGCGTAAGTTTGTTGATGTTGATTGCTTGGGTTATGTTGAGTTGATTAGGGAGTTTTATGCTACTTTTCAATTCACTATGCCGAATGATTTTACTTTGCATACCCCGGATGTCATTAAGTTTAGGTTAATGGGACGAAATTTTTCACACTCTATCACGGATTTTAACCTAGCTTTAGGATTCATTAATGATGATTATTCTACTAGTGATGAATATTTAGGAACAACTTGTGACTTTAGCGAAAATTTTGAGCCTTATGGTCTTTGGCGTAATTTATCTGTTGATCACAATGCCTATGACCCGAGTAAATCAAAGAGTTCTTTCTTACGTGATCGTGTTTTGAAATGTGTGCATCGATTCTTAGCATATAATTTTTTAGTCAAGAAAGATCACTCAGGAATTTTCTCTAAAACTGAATTTTATTTTATCTGGTGCATGTTAAATGATGTGAGGCCTAATTTAGGTTTTTGGTTAGCGGATCAATTTCAAAGTGTGCTTAAACGGTATAGGACTTTATTTCTTGGTCCATACATTACTCTGTTAGCTATAAACCTATGTGTGCTTGATCCTGACAATAATGATTTGCATCCTGCTTGCAAAAAGGAATTTTTGGATATGTCTGTGTTTGAAAGAACAGGTGTGGTCGAATTCAAGGAGGGGAGATTTCAGTTTACTGAACCAGGACCCACTCAACTTCCGAAGAAGCTTTATGCTAGGAGTGATGCTACCTCTGATGACGAGTTTGACGATGACACTGTTGCCCCGCCAACTATTCCTTCTACATCCGCACCACCTTTGAGCAATCAGTTAGAGAAAATGGAGCACAAGTTGAACAAAATGGAGCAGAATTTGGCCGCATACTTCAAGAGTGTGGGATTTACCCCACCATTTCCGCCAAGCCCATAGACGTTATGTGGATCAAAGCTCACAATTCAGGGAAGTTTCTTTTTGCCCTTAAACTTTTATCCTTACGCTTTAATTTTTATGTGAGCCTTGATTATCTTACATTGGGGACAATGTAAGTTCTTGGTGTGGGGGAGGGATTTTTGCATTATTGATGTCTGGAAGTAGTATTTTCACTCTACTCATTTATTTTCACTCTACTCATCCTTAAATGATTTTGGAGTTAGTATGCTTCATATATTATTATTTTTCTTTTCTTTTCTTTCTCACTACTTTTCTCCCATCTATCTCAAACTATTTATTTTTATTTTTATTTTACCATACTCTTTCATCACTCACATTTTATCTTTCACTTTTCATATTACTACATACATCTTTCTCACTTCTTATCATTTTTACCTTTTCTTTTATATATCACTCATACCTTCTTCTCATTCTACACCACTATTGATGGTTGATTCATTTGAAGAGTGTACATGATTTGATGGCAAATTTACCAACTTTGTGAGGATTTGAGCCTATGAGCAACCACTTTGCTCTAATTATTTTTGTTATGTGAATATCAATCCTAGTTTGTTTATTCTAGAACTTGCTTTGTTATGCATGTTGAAGCCACATTACGGGATTTTAGGCATTAAAATGATAAGGGCAAACCATTTACCATTTTTCTATTCTCGCATTTTCCTTTTTCTCTACCCGAAGACCTTTATTTGCTACTTTTGTTTGAGCCTTAACCATTACCCATCTAATTCTCTCCGTCTACTTAACCATTTTTCTTCTTTTTGAGCCTCAATTTAAGAAGATTTTTGAACTCATTGTGTGGATATATTTTGTTGCATTTTCTACCTTGTATTGAAGTTTCTCAATTAGATCAACAAGCATTATGCTTGAATTAAATTGTGCAAGGTTCGTTTCTTTTGTTTGATTCGAAAAAAAAAATGAAAAAAAAGAAAAAAAATAAAGAAAAAGAAAAAAAAAGAAAAAGAAAAAGAAAAAAAAGAAAAAGAAAAATCGAAAAAAAAAATGTTTACATTCTTGGTGACTTGAGTAGAAATAAGCATTTTGATATCATAAGTTCATTCAATGAGTTCATTCTTCTCATTTTGATCTCTTTTTCTTTCGTAAACCTTTCTTTTTCATTTAACCCATTTAACCCCATTACAACCCTTTTAAGACCCTTAGATTTTTGCATTTTATTCATGTTTTGTGGATTGAGATGTGATATATGAGCAAGCTTATGGTAATAGCATTCTTTGATTTGATTTGAGTGAATAAATGACACCCTAAACACTTTGAGTGCATGGAGTGAAGTCAATGAGAGGGCTATTAAATCTTGTTGCACTTGAATTTTGAATGGATCTTCTTGGTGGTTGAATGTTCTTATTCTATCTTATGAGATTCTATGCTTTAAAATCCTTGTCTCTCGAATGTTGATCGACTTAATTTCTTGGGGTATACTTGCTTAAAATTGTTTTTGGATGAGTTGAGATGAGAACTGAGTGGAGATTTGGGATTAATCTTGAGTTATATGCTTGAGGACAAGCATCAGCTTGGTGTAGGGGAATTTGTTAGAGTGCAATTTATGCACTAGTTTTGCATTGTTTACTTCCCTTAATATCGATGTTTTGCACTTAATAATAATGATTTACTTGTGTTTTACTTTTGTAGGTGCAATTCTATTGATTGGTGATAAAATTGAGCTACAAGATGATTTTTAAGGATGATTGTTCTCTTGGAGAAATTATGAGCGGCAGAAGAACTTTATTGATAAGGCGTGGGCGCGTGCTGTCAACTGCGGACCTGCAGTTTTTAGTTTAACGTATTTTGTATTTTTGGTTATTTTTGTAATTACGAATTTAATATTTCAGATATTAGTATTTTATTTTAAATAGAACTCTAAAAGAGAAGAGAGAGAGAGTATTTAAAGGAGGAATCTATTGTGAAAAAGGGGGGATTTTGGATTGGAGAAAAAGAAACCCTAGATCTAATTTTTCTCTTCTCTCTATGAGGAACTAAACCCATTTTTCTGGTTGAAGGTTAATGAAGCTTTGATTCATCACTACTGTGAGATCTTTCTTGTGCTTTAATTGTTTTATTGCTTTTTGGGTATTTGTTTATTCTCTGAATTAGTTTCATGATTATGTTTGTTAATTAGGTAATTGGCCACTATTTAATTATCAACTTAATCTATTGTCAATTAAAGGATTCATCGTATGAAGAATTTAATGCTTGTGACAAATAACATAGCAGAGAGTTGTGTTGTGAGAATAAACAATCTAATTTAAATGAATCATCATATGTATTGATTAGGATTTGGGTCTCTCTGGTTTTTCAGGCTGTCAATTGATTAAATTCTATGATCGTATCTAGGGTTGTCTATTGATTAGGGAAATAACCAACGGTCGTACCTTGGTTATTGACTAGTTAAGGAGAGATTGGCTATTAGAGGGTCTCAGTAGCTATAACCGGTCTATTCATGAGTAATAATAATCTATATTTGAATCAATGATCAGTAGTCGAATCAAGCTGAGTTAATTCCTTCAACCAGAGCTTTCTCCAATTTGAATTACAACTTTAATTTGCATTCTTATTATTTTAATTTGATTTTTATTATTGTCAACAATTCCCCTATTTTACGTTTTACGTTTCAAAAGGATTTAATTAATTACCGATCTCTGTGGACACGACCCTGCTCAATCACTATACACAATTTATTTAGAGTAGGAATTTATTTTTGTTGGCTTCGACTCCCATCAAAATCAAACTAGTAACTAATCTAATACTGAGGCATTGAAGAAACTCATATAAGCAAAATCTCAAATATCCTTGATCATGATAAAATAGTATTACCTTCCTTATCAAATAAAGAAGAAAAAATAAGATAAAATATTATTACCTTCTGTCCCAGATTGGTTCATTTAGAAACACACGAGTTACAAAGCTCAAATCAAGACCCAATGATGCACTTCCGTCCGTTAAGAGAGCCAGACAGCTAGCGTCGCGCCGGAACATGTCCAGTGACTTTATCTGTTAAAGAAAAAGCAAATTAACTTAGAGCAAAAGAAGAAAAAATTGAAAAAAAAAAAATTAGTTGCAGGAGGACAAAGTACCTTGTTGCTAGAATGCATTGGATTTTCACGGGATCCACGTAAGTGTCTACCAACTCATATTCTTAAACGTGTGTACGTGTGTTATAGTAGTAAACTATATTTAAAAAAGAAATTGGAGAAATTGAGAAATTTATTAATTAAAGGCCAAACACCTAATCGGGAAATACAGTGAGCCTTACCCCTGAAGATGGAGTGTAACATTAGTTACACATATGATAACATATATATTACTTCTCTTTGTCTAATCCATGTCATGTGGAAAGGTAGTGTAGGCTACTCATAGAGGCTGATCCTTTTACTTGGTCCTTACAATGTGGTAAGGTAGACTGGTCATTTTGTCTAGTCATTTTCAAGTGGTAAGGTAGTGTAAACCTGCTCGTAGATACCATATAAAGGCTTATGGATTTAACTCATACTCAAAAGTAGCTTAAGAATTGAACATTATCCTTATCATATATTATTAGTCTAGTAATTATTTAAAGCGTGCCAAGGCACCTGCAAGCTTTTGTAGAATCAGTAAATTTTTATAAAAAATACGATAATATCATGCGTTTTAGGTACAAAATCTTCATTTTATCCCCTGTATGTTTTCTTATAATTTTTAAACTTTGGAAGAAAAATCTCATTTGAATCATATGATCCTCAAACCTTAATTTTGATAACATTAATTTCTTATTAACAAATTCGTTTCTCTCTCCTTCTTTAGAAACAAGCGAACCCACTTTTTTAAACTATATAACCAGCTTTGAATGTTTTATGTTATAATATGGCCGCCGTAGAGTCGAACTTGAGCTCCACCCCTGTGGTTTGGTATTATTTTAAAATATAATCAACTATAGAAAACATTCATACTTTTGTTAAGAGAATTTGCAAACATACAACAATAAATTCATCATGTTTGTATTAACTGAATAAAGAGTACAATAAACAATTGGCTAATTAGAATTTCATGAAGGCAGGAATAGATAATTTCTCCGTTGAAATATAAAACAATTAAGAATAATTAAGAGAAATTCTTGGGCAACTGATTATCAGTTGACAAGATTGCAAACTCTTCGAATTTGTCCGGCAGTGCCAGTTAGAGGACTGATATCTGCCATCTCGATCATAGCAGCTGCAAAATCAGACTTAAATTTTGAACAATTTTTGCTATATTCAGCAACAATTGAGTCAGTGGATCTGCCACTAAAGAGAACTTGGTCTGATGCAAGAAGTCCTTTCTTCTGAACGAGATTCTTAAAGTAATTGTTATCAAAAGAACGGGGTGTCACCAAATCAAGTGGTGATAGGTTGCTGTCACCACCACTAGCAGGACACTGACGCCTTCGAGTGCTTGCAAATCCGGCGTCAATATCGCTTTGATTGTTATAAATCCTATCACGGAAAAACGCACATTGCGCTCGGCCGATTGTATGAGCTCCTGAATTTCAAACGAAGCAATTAATTAATATCAATATTGATTAGTTAGTAATAATTAAATAAGAAATGTTATTTTCTATATATTATGATATACTATTTTATATACACATAATGAGATGAAGATATATATACAGAGAGAGAGGTACCTGAAAGGGCAACCAAGTCTCTTGCGCTAAAGCCCTTGGTAGCGAAGGTGGAAATAAGTGTGTCCAATCCATAGAATGTTGGTGAGAGTTGTGCTTCACATTGTGTAGAGATGATCAACAACAATATGGAGACAAATATTATTTGAGAAAGGGAAGCCATATTATTAGGCTGCTTAGTGCTTATTACAAGTAACTATGACGAATGAAATGGGATATTATCCGAGTGAGTGTTGAAAGATGAAGGAGAAGCTCAAACTTTGCATGGTGTATATAGTGCTAGCTACATCTCTATGAAATTTATTAGTAGTTTTTTGGGTTTGGTCCATTAAGGCGGCTTCATGCATATACACATGATTGCTGCATGCCGTGTGTAGAGCAAACCAACCTTATGCTCCGATGTATTAATTTTTGCATGGGAAATAAATTTGTGCCTTAACAATATTCTGTTCATATGTTTTCTCGTTAAGTATTCAACCTGGAAACCTATGAAAATCAATAATGACAGGGATACAGCTAATAACTAATTAGTTGTAATTGCCTAATTTTAAAAAAATATTAATGTTGACCTTATTACACGCCGTATAATTTACCCGACGTCGCACTCAATTTACTTAATTGTTAATTTTATCCAAACATATGTCAACTCTTAGCTATGTTGATGCTAAGAGATTGGGAGTCCAGTGGAAGTTATTAGATCAACAAACCGAGATACGTAGGCAATAATAAGCGGGCGTATGTCCACCCATCTAATAATTAAAATTGGAAGTAAACATCAATTTCGAGGTCAAGTAAACCATTTTTGTCTCCATCTTATCTTAATCTCTGTGAATAGTTTTTTTTTCATGAAGTTTTCTGTCATTATTTAACTTTTTTTTGGGACAGTAGTTACTATTTAACGTTTATAAAAGTTTTTATGTTCGATTATGATCACTAGGTATTTATGTTGCGGGATGGATCAAAACCCCTAAAATTACCCAAAAATTTTAGTGATATTTCAAAGTGAGCATTTTGTAGTAAAAAAAAAACAAAATGTTACGTTTTATAGACTCTCATGGGCATGGTCGGATCCATTGATCTTATTTCAAATTTAGTGGCATATGTTTGCGTCAATATTGGCGTATATAAAAATTCTATTGTTATACTAAATTTATGGAAACATAAGGGTAACTAAGTTGGGGATATATATGAAAATAAAATAAAAATATTATTATTTTAATAAATTGATAAAAAAGTAAGGGGTATAACTGATTTTTTTCTGGACTCAACTAATGAATGGACACAGTTCTCATATTATATACCAAATAGAGCCGGGAATCGGAACGATTGACGGCGTTTACTTCACAAAATAGAGTCGAGAATTGGAATTGGAATCGTGGGGCCCACCATAATTTAGAAATGAGGAATGAGACACTCATTCCCAAGGGGGAGGTGGGAATGAGTCTCCCATTCCTAGAAATGACTATTTTGCCCTCCCCCAAAATTAAAAATGTCCATATTGTCCTCATTTATAATTAATTAATATATTATTAACAATAATTATTAATAATTGTAGTTTTTGAATAAATAATCACAATAATTAATATATTATGATTATAATTAATTCACATATTATTATTAATTAATTATTATATTAATTAATATATTAATGTATTATAAACAATAATTATTAGTAATGATAAATAATCAAAATAATTAATTAATTATTATTAATTAATTAATATACAACTATAATAATTATATTAATAATTAATTAATATAATTTTTACTAATAATTAATATATTAATATATTATGAACAATAATTATTAATAATTATATTTTCTTATAAATAATCACAATAATTATTATATTTTTAATAATTAAATAATTATTTAATATACTACTATTATAATTATTATAATTGATTAAAATATTATTAACTAATTAATTAATATAATTGTTACTGTTAATTAATATATTAATATATTATTAACAATAATTATTAATAATTATAATTTTTGATAAATAATCATAATAATTAATACACTTTTATTATTAATTAATTAATATATTTATTACTATTAATTAATATATTAGTATATTATTAACAATAATATATTAATAATTATAATTAATCAATTAATATATAATTTTAATAATTATTAATATAATTATTACTATTAATTAATATATTAATATGTTATTAGCAATAATATATTAATAATTATAGTTTTTGAATAAATAATCACAATAATGAATATATTTTTATAACAATGATTAACATAATTATTATAATTAATTAGTGTATTATGATAATTAATTAATTAAAAAATTTACAATAATTAATATATTAATATATTATTCACAATTAATAATAATAATAATAATAATTTTTTAATAAATAATCACAATAATTAATATATTGTTATAATAATAATTAATATAATAATTATATTAATTATTATATCATTATAATTAATTAATTAAAAATAAAATTAATTAATATATTATTCACAAAAATTAATAATAATAATAATTTTTGAATAAATAATCACTATAATTACAATATAAAATTATTATTATGATAATAATTCATCAAGTACTTTTTAGTAATTTGTTACATTTTAACTCATTCCGATTTCGATTACAAGATAAAATAAACACATCAATGGGATTTCAGCCTATTCCGATTCTGATTCCTATAGGTCAAGTAAACAACTTATTCTGATTCTCATTTCCCATTCTCATTCCAGGTCATTCCGATTCCAGTCCATTCTTATTCCAGTCCATTCCGATTACTGACAAGTAAACGTAACATTAACTGTTTCGTTTAGTTTTTATATTCTAAAATTTTTTTTAAAACATCCCTTCTATTAAACATGTGTTCTTATTCTTATTTTTTTCTGTATTTTTGTAATAATATCTTCAAACAAACTTTTTATTATTTACATTAATATTTTTACAAAATTTAGCAAATTAATATCAAATTAATCCTAAAAGTAAAATAATAAAAAGAAATTTTATAGCAATTTTTATTTACTTTTAGGATTAATTTGATAAATTAATATTTTTTATTTTTATTAACATCCCCAAGATTATTGTAACTATTTTTGTAAAAGTTAAAAAAATAAGGGCAAAAGTATAACACGTTTAACAATATATAAGAGTGTTCAAAATATAAAAACCCAACTGACACTTAATTCAAAATATAAGAACTAAACTAGTATTTACCATTATTTGATTTAATACAGCTGTGCGGAAAATTTTGACCACATCTGCAAAAATCTTTTCCAACGGCCTCAAAGTTCACCAAATAAATTAATTAACAGAAGATACGCGTATAATAGCAGAAGAAGATGCCATGCACATCAAGCAATCATGATCTCCACGCAAATGTTTTGATTATTTCTTTTTTTTTTTTTTGAAATTGTAAATGTTTGATTGATTAATTTGCTCTAAAGACAAAGTCATCAACAAGCAAATAATGAAGACCAGGTATACTTCAAAGGCAACATGGAATTACAGGTCTAGGATCTTTGTTGTTATTACACATGAATAGCCTCGCGCCTTCGTGGACAAAACCAATCTGTAATATTATGTAGAGTCAGCTACCTAAATAACACTATAAATAATATAGGAGCCTTGAGCTTTTCTTTGCATCAGACGGGTCTATAATCATTTTTAACATGGAAAATTAAAAACTTTACAATAAATCTATTACTACTAACGTAAAACAACTAACTATTATTAAGCTAAAACATAATAATATAAATTAAGGTAAAATCAGTGCTACGAATACAATCAATGCTTATTTATTAGTTTATCGATTGAAAAATATTCATTTTTACTAATTAATTTTTCATGGTTTCAAGCCTATTAACTCGTTGAGGTTTTACCGTATGTGTTCAAAATGTTATCCCACATCGGCTTTGAATAGTTACATAGAATATTGGGGTGATCATCAGCTTTTAAGCTAACTTTTGAATATAAGTTAAATCCATGAGCTTTCATATGGTATCAATGAGCAAGCTCACACTACTTTACCACTAAAAAATGACCAGGCAAAATGACCGACCTAACTTACCACGTGATAGAGACCAGGCAAAAGTATCAGCTTTAATGAGTGGGCCTATACTATCTTTCCACACGAGAAGGACCACAAAAAGAGACTGATCTATATGAAATATGTTATTGTAAGTGTTATTATCGATAGCAATTCACCTTAAGTGGTATTGCTAAATATAAGTCCACTTGATCAAATGTTTGGACTTTATTTAATAAATTTCTCGATTTTTCAGGTTTTCCAAAAAAAAAAAAAAGGCTACACCTCTAAGGTTTGCAAAATGGTCATGCATATCTTTAAGTTTTCAATAAAGGACAATAAAATTCTTTTTTAGTCATAATATCCTTTGAATATCGTAACAAAATAGAGTCGATTTCAACCTTTTTTAGTAAATACAAATATAATATAATAATTTAATTTGTCTAGTAGGCTAATAATATTAAAATATTTTTTAAAATTTAAAGTAATTTTAAATTTTAAACTATTATAGTTATTTTAATAATATAATTTTATTTATTATAAAGTTTAGAAATAAATACTTGGGTTAAATAGGTTTGACAATTAGTAAAATATTTTTGAAGTATTAATTATGTTAAAGTTATTTTATGTGATATTCAAAATAATATAAATTTTTGTCCTTCTATTTTAAAATTATGTTTCCATTTATTATAAAATTTATATAACATATAAAGTATGTCTAATAGATTATGAAAGATTGAAGTTATTTTTTCAAATATTGAAACTATTTTAAAATGTAAATATTATTATATTTATTTTTAATTTATATTTTATGTATTAAAAAAATATTGGAGTTAATTTTTTGGGTTAATAGAGCTAAATGATATTATGGTTAAAAGGAGATTTTATTGAAAACTTGGGGTCCGCATGATCTTTTTTAGATGGGGTCCGCATGATCTTTTTTTCTAAACCTTAGTGATGTAACTATCCTTTTTCTCGAAAAAGAATGTGCTACCACCATAACACACTATATGTATAGAAATTATGCTTTTACATGCATTGTTATCCGACAGTGCAGATCAGACTAGTGCCTATTCAGGATCACCTCTGGAATTTACGTCGTTAGTTTCCCGTCGATATACTCAGATGGAGAACCAAAAAAAACCTTTTAAAACATTTTCTTTCTCGGGCTATATAACCCAAAACAGACTTTCCTTTGGTTTAAAACAGGGTACCAAACCAGATAAGAAATTATCAAAAGGTTTTTTGATGCACAGGATCCTTGCTAGAATGCAAGTGCAGAGCATACTTCCTTAAGTTTCAAAATGAACAAATTTAATCTTTATTCCTTTTCTTTTCCTTAGGGCTTCATTTGCAGAGAGAGAAGAGAAGTTTAGAAATTCATGGTTGAAAACACACGAGAGTTTATTACTTTCAAGCTTCTATATGTTACAAGCAAATGGGAGATTCCTATATATAGGAGAAATCTCAGGGAAGATAGGACAGGATCCCTATCTTCCCTGTTTTCTAAATCCCTGTTTTCTTGCTCAAAATGGTATAATTTAAGTCTTTATCCCTGATTTGCTCTTTAGACTTCAGGCGCAGAGAGAACTTCTCCTTCATGGCTTCTACTTCCTCTTCCCCTCCTGTTACTCTTTCTTCTACTCTATCTTTGCCTAGATCTTGTACTTCTCATACCACTAATAAGATTGAAAACCTTATAAAATATTCCTATATCCCTGAATCAGCACAAATCAGTGAGTCCTCCTACCCTCTTATTAGCCTTTATCAGTTGTACAAACGACCTAGCTCCTTTACCCGCAGTATCCGCACTCTCATCTCTACCAGACGCCCTCACCCTAAAGAATATATCCAGTCTTCCCGCCTGGATCAATGTGCTCTTCAAGCCACCTCTGCTGAGCAATATGTCACTCTGGAGATTCCCTCCGAGTTGCTTTCCAACTGGAAAAGAGAAGGCTGTACTCATCTTCATCTTGGAGGCATCAGATTAATCCTTACCCTTCACGGGAGAAAAGGATTACCGGTTACAGCTCGCCTTGCTATGCTTGATACCCGGTTTAAACAGTACCAAGATGCTGTTATTGGCACTGTCCTCACAACTCTTCATGCCGGCAGTGTTTTACTCACCTTCTATCCCAACTTTAATCTTTCCCTTCAAGATCCCAATTTGTCCACAACCTTGAAAGTACAAGTTCAGATCCAAGGTGCTGAACAAATTTCTTCTGCCAAAATTGCCACCTTACACCACCAATTAGTCTATAGGCTTCAAAATCATGCCTTAGATCTACCCACTCCTGAACATCATTCTGATACCCTCATGGTCTTAGCCGAATCTGACCAGATCCCAACCATCATCTAGATCCCACGACAAATTCCTCGCCATGAGCTCATCAAGCTTATGCCGCTTGAATGGATCTCCAACTACGAACAATTCCATAACAATACAGCTCTAATCCAGACCTCTGAAAGCATGTTTGAAAGACGCCAAGATGGAACAGTCCGAATGACTTTTAAATCACCTCCAAGTGCTCCACAAGAGCCTCCTCGGCTCTCCTTTACCTATTCTTCAATGATCACAGCTGTTCAGACAGCCCAAGAAGATCTGCCCATTACAGGGTTCAATTCTAAAGGTTACCCTGTTTATCCAGCCAAGCACAATGGCCATTTTCTATGGGATACCCCTGGCTCAGGCATGTGTGACCCAAATTGTCCCTGCTGGGATGATTGGGATGATGACGACGATTATGCCACCACAAGGAAAAAGAAACCCAAAAAGAAAAAATCTCCAGTTTCCTGCCACCATTATGATCCCAAACCACCACAAAATCCTCCACCTCCACCAGCTCCCTTACCCTTTTACACAAAAGAACTCAAATGGATTGCAAAGCATTGCAAATCTGAGATTCCATCACCTATCTTAAATCCTACACTACCACTACCTTGCATGATGTTCTCATCTACTTCATCCGACTATTCTTCCTCTTTTTCTCCTTTAGACACTCATACAGATTCCCAACGCAATGTCGTGTCCAAACCCTTTATTTCTTCCCCAATTACCTCATCCGGTCACCTAGAACCTCTCAAACCTTTTGAATCAGTCTTCAACTGGCAAACCCAAAATGCCAGAGCACAGAATGATACTTTGGTAAATATCAATTCCAAAGTTGAGAAAATCAGTTTACGAACTAAACAACTTGAGACAAAAGTTGACTCCATCTCTGCACAGATGCAGCAGATCCACCAAAATCTCCAGTCCCGAGTTACCCAACTCGATTCTGAACTACGAGCTATGCTTGCCCAGGGCTATTATAGCCCAGAATTTGATCAAAAGGAGAAGGAGATCAGACGTTTAAAAGCTGAGCTTGACCAAATTGAGTCTGCAAAACAACGACCTACCCTTTTCACCACATCACCTCCTATTCTTTCTATTGGCCCAACTTACCACCATTTTGCCTCTACGCTTTCCCCCATCAGACAATATGATCCTTCCAAGTTATTTGGCATGACTCATACTCTTTTTCGGGATAATCCCTTACCACCACCATCTAAACCTAAACCAAAGCCTAAACCCCAACCGTGACCCGTCACATTCCATCCCTCATCCATTACCATTCCTGGCCAACATTCTCTTGGTCCTCCTCCAGTATCGTCACCAATACCTCCACCACCAACTGAATCCCAACCACCTTCTCAATCCAAGGATAAACAACCCATGCACCAGTTTAGTGCCCATACAGTCGCCCACTCTTCTACCATAGCCCATACAGTCGCCCACTCTTCTACCACAGATGACCAAACTTCTGATTCCAATCTAGCTGTTTCTGATAGCCATACTGAGACTGACATAGAATCTTCAGTATTCACTAGTGATTCTGAAAAGTCCTATGCTGATATCACTAAAATCCTGATGGCTCAACCTGATCAGCCTAATCCCGGCCAAACCTCTCATACAGAACCATATGTTGATATTCCCTCCGAAGTTGAGGAAGAAATGCCTGAATTTTCAGCCACAAATTAACCTCCTCCAGCTCAAACCTAGACCGGTTCCACCAGTCAAAAATCATTGAATGGTCCTTGGTTCACATTTGATGATCTTCCATCTCATAAATGGCGTGATCGCCTTAATGAAATGTTTGCCTGGATTGACCTCCAAATGCTACGTCCAGGAGCCACAACTTAATTAGTCCTTAGAGAATTTGCTATTCATTTTACAGGTGCTCTAAGAGATTGGTTTGATTCTTTAGGCCGATATCGCTAATTACAGTTTGTTGATCTACCAGAAGTCTCAAGTGCCCCTGCGGTTCTCCATGATCAATTCCTTGGAGACCCCTCTGCAGTCTTTGAAGCTGCACGACGAGACTATCTCAACATGAAATGTTGTTCCCTTAATGCTAAGGATCTTGATTTTCATTACAAACGCATGTCCTTGCTGTTCTATAAGCTTAATGGATTCAATGAGCCTACATTAAAACATGTATTTCTGGCTTCCCTTCCAGATGAACTCCAACCAGATATACAGCGACAACTCACAGCATCCAATCTTTCCCTTGACAACATCTCTCTTGGAAAAATCTTCCAGCTTGCCAAAACTTGTCTTGATAAACTTTGTGAGCAGAAGCAGTTTTTCAAAGAACTGTTGAAAGACAAAGAGCCATTTCGGAGTGCTTGCAAAAAGCCTTATTTGCAGATCAAATGCAAAAAGAAAAAGTATTGTGATTGCAGTCCTAAAAAGAAACGGCATTTTAAGAAATCCAGAAATCCAGAATTTTCATCCAGACCTCATCGATCCAGAATGCCTTACAGATTCTTCAGAAAGAAGTCATCCTCTTCTAGAGATTTCAAAAGACAAAAATCAAGCAGATGTTTTATCTGTAAAAGAAAAAGTCATTATGCCCAAGATTGTCCCAACAAGCGCGACAAATCTATCCGATTAGTTGAGCATCTCCAAGCCACTACAGATTACTCCCCAGAAAAGGATGAACTGGAATTCTATTTCTCCGAACAAGATGAACCCAATGATGAAACAGTGTTCGCACTGCAGAACTCCTCTGATGATTCTGACAGTGATCAATCCCAAGTGATTTTTCACCAACAGCTACTGTCTCTTGATACTACTGTTCCTATACCTTCCATTAAACTCCAAATCCTGCTTTCAAAATTTCAAAGGCCCCTTCCAGCAATTGGTCTTATTGATACTGGAGCCTAACACAGCATGCTAAACCCCCATATTCTTCCATCAGACTACTGGATACAGTCTGAAGAACATTTAAAAGCTGTCAATGGCAAATTGTTCACCACCTCTCTGATTACCAAAAAACCCATTGGTATTCAGATTTTCCCAAATTGTGTCATATGGACCAAGGTTATTGGTCCCACCCTTGCTAATAAGGATATCTTGTTAGGTTTTGACATCCTTCACCAGATCAAACACCTCCAAATCATTCCCACTGGAATTCGAGTCAAATCCATGTTCAAACTATTCACAGACATTCTGAAACTGTACAATCTATCTGAGACTCCTCCATCATATCAGGATATTTCAACCAAACTTTTGAGTTTCTGTCCAGAGTCCCATGCTGAGATTACCCATCCAAACCCATTGTGGAAAAATAAATCTTTCTTCGTTAAGTTACCCTTCAAACTCAATGAAGACATTAACCCAACCAAAGCTACTCACCCAGGAATGAGTCCATCTAACTTACTCCTAGCCCAACAGGAATGTTCCCAATTATTAGCCCAAGGTCTAATTGAGCCCACAAATTCTCAATGGGCTTGCCAAGCCTTTTATGTTGAAAAGCATTCTGAAATTGTTCGAGGAAAGAAACGCCTAGTCATTGACTACCAGCCATTAAACATGTTTTTGCAAGATGATAAGTTTCCTTTACCCCGTCGACAAAGCATATTTACTTTTCTCAAGAATGCTCAGATCTTTTCAAAATTCGATTTAAAATCAGGTTTCTGGTAATTAGGCATTGAACTCTCTGAACGGTATAAAACTGCCTTTTGTATCCCAAATGCCCATTTCCAATGGACCGTCCTACCCTTTGGCCTCAAAACAGCCCCATCCATTTTTCAAAAATCCATGGTCAAAATCTTTCAGCCAATTCTGCATCATGCATTGATTTACATTGATGATATCTTACTTTTTTCAGGATCCCATGATGAACATCGTCAGCTGTTAACTCAGTTCTATGATATTGTCCAAAGTCATGGAATCATGTTATCGGCAAAAAAAAGCACCATTGCTACAGACAATATTGAATTTCTTGGTATGGTCATAAAAGATGGCCATTATCAGCCAGGAAAACATATTGCCCAAGAGTTGCTCCACTTTCCCGATCAGCAACTTTCCAAAAGGCAAGTCCAATAGTTTCTCAGCATCATCAATTACATCAGAGACTTCATCCCACATGTGAATCACTACACCCATCACTTCTCGGCTTTATTGAAAAAGAAGCCCCCAGAGTGGAATGCTGACCACACTACTGCTGTCACTACTCTCAAGCAAATTGCGCAAAATCTGCCTCCATTAAAGTTGATTACTGATGGCAAGCGCATATTGCAAACAGATGCAAGTGATGAATTATGGGGTGCCATCCTCCTCGAAGACATCCATGGAAAAGAACACTTTATCGCTTACACTAGTGGACAATTTTCTAACACACAGAAGCATTACCATAGCGTGTTCAAAGAAATTTGAGCGGTAAAGAATGGCATCAAAAAATTTGAGTATCATTTGATTGGACACCACTTTCTCATCCAAATAGACAGTTCAGCCTTATCCAATATTCTCAATTTCAAAGGTAAAACTGTTCCCGAAAAAATGTTACTCAGACTAAAAGATTGGTTTTCCAAATATGACTTTTCGGTCAAGCATATAAAGGGATCCCAAAACCTCATCCCTGAAATGCTATCCAGACTCTCAAAACCAGAAAAACCTCTCACCTTGTTTTCCACTACATACCACTTTCCGATCATCTCCATGGCTACATCATTACCCCCAGAAGCTCTCACCAAGAAAAATTTTCCCTTTAACAAAAATTTCTCTTCTGTCTTTGACATCCAAGAATTTGCAAAGAAAGTTCTTTTTCGTTTCTTCATGAAAGCCTACCTTGTCATCAAACCCTTTCCCTTTTCCACCTTCCACCCAGAAAATCTGTTCCTTACAGGTCTAACCCTTGATCTATCCAGAGAAACCACTGAAGATGTGTTATTGTACATCTGGTGCCTAACAGTCCTTTATGCAACCAAGTTAGTCCTACCAATTACTCCCACTTTGGAACACCTCCTTGACCCAAATAAAGCTACCTCTCTTACCTGGACTTTACTTGAATAGTTCTCCCCAATACCATAGTGGAGAAAGAAGCTCCAACAACTCTCAGAAATTTACAATCTTGAACGAATGCCTGCCTCAGAAGCACAGATGTTCACATCAGTCTTTATCATTCACAGGCCCTACTTCCAACATCCAGATACAAAGCTTTTCTGGACACATGACCAGGTATATGAATGGTTTACTGCACCACATCTAGCTGTCATCGAAAATGAAATCCAATCCACCCTACACAACTATCTTTGTCAGTTAAATCACCAAACTCCGCCACACAAAGACATCTTCCACACCTCCTTAGGTCCTCAACATGACCTCATCATGATTCCTACTCCATCCGCCATATCCAAACCAAAGTCCACATGTATCATTATCAAGGAAGAAAAACCAGACTACACTGACTTCCTGTTCCAGGATTCCCAAGACCCATGGGATGCATTTCTCCCTCTCAGTCAACACCTCCACCAGTTTCCCCAACTAACAATGGATGAACCCGGACCCTCTCAACCAGGACCCTCCTTCCAACCAGCACCACTAACTCAACCTACCAAAGTTGACAAAGCCACCCAAACTTCCCCTTAGTATACTCCAAAGTGTACTCCCAGAGACTATAATTGCCCTCGTCCACCATGCCGTGGTCCCTCCTGTAAGCATCCAAAGCTCTCCAAAATCTTTTTCCCAAAGCATACGGACCCAAATGCAACGGACAGCTCATCCAACGATGACTACCTGAATCTCTCCTCTCCATAAAGTAGTTTGTCTTGTTGTAATAATTGTGTTTTACTTTATGGTTTTATCTTGTATAATTATTGCACTTTGCTTTTGCTTTTGTCAAAGTCATGCTTTAATTATTAAAGCACTTTGTCTCTTTGTAATAATTAAAGGTGTGTCATGATGTAACTTTTACTTTTCCTTTTGTAAAAGATAGGGATCCTGTCCTATCTTCCCTGAGATTTCTCCTATATATAGGAATCTCCCCTTTGCTTGTAACATATAGAAGCTTGAAAGTAATAAACTCTTGTGTGTTTTCAATCATGAATTTCTAAACTTCTCTTCTCTCTCTGCAAATGAAGCCCTAAGGAAAAGAAAAGGAATAAAGATTAAATTTGTTCATTTTGAAACTTAAGGAAGTATGCTCTGCACTTGCCTTCTAGCAAGGATCTTGTGCATCAGAAAACCTTTTGATAAATTCTTATCTGGTTTGGTACCTTGTTTTAGACCAAAGGAAAGTCTGTTTTGGGTTATATAGCCCGAGAAAGAAAATATTTTAAAAGGTTTTTTTTGGTTCTCCATCTGAGTATATCGACGGGAAACCGACGACGTAAATTCTAGAGGTGATCCTGAATAGGCACTAGTCTGGTCTGCACTGTCGGATAACAAATTACGTACTTTTATGGTATCAGAGCATCATGACACACCTTTAATTATTACAAAGAGACAAAGTGCTTTAATAATTAAAGCATGACTTTGACAAAAGCAAAAGCAAAGTGCAATAATTATACAAGACAAAACCATAAAGTAAAACATAATTATTACAACAAGACAAACTACTTTATGGAGAGGAGAGATTCAGGTAGTCATTGTCGGATGAGCTGTCCGTTGCATCTGGATCCGTATGCTTTGGAAAAAACGTTTTGGAGAGCTTTGGATGCTTACAGGAGGGACCACGACATGGTGGACGAGGGCAATTATAGTCTCTGGGAGTACACTTTGGAGTATACTGAGGGGAAGTTTGGGTGGCTTTGTCAACTTTGGTAGGTTGAGTTGGTGGTGCTGGTGTGAAGGAGGGTCCTGGTTGAGAGGGTCCGGGTTCATCCATTGTTGGTTGGGGAAACTGGTGGAGGTGTGACTGTTAGGCACCAGATGTACCATAACACATCTTCAGTGGTTTCTCTGGATAGATCAAGGGTTGGACCTGTAAGGAATAGATTTTCTGAGTAGAAGGTGGAAAAGGGAAAGGGTTCGGTGACAAGGTAGGCTTTCATGAAGAAACGAAAAAGAGCTTTCTTTGCAAATTCTTGGATGTCAAAGACAGAAGAGAAATTTTTGTTAAAGGAAAAAGTTTTCTTGATGAGAGCTTCTGGGGGTAATGATGTAGCCATGGAGATGATCGGAAAGTGGTATGTAGTGGAAAACAGGGTGAGAAGTTTTTCTGGTTTTGAGAGTCTGGATAGCATATCAAGGATGAGGTTCTGGGATCCCTTTATATGCTTGACCGAAAAGTCATATTTGGAATTAATTTTAGTTTGTGAGTACATTCATTTCAGTTTTGAAGTTTTTCGTAGTTGTTATGTTCCAAGTTTGTGAGTACTGCTCCACTTCACTTTTGAATATATATTGAGTTTGAGTTGTAAAAAAGTCTTTCGATAAAATATAAAGAAATTTCCAAAAGCTGTTATTAATATGCTTAATTGACCTCTTTGAAGATTTGAGATCGTAGCCATTGAATTACTAGTTATACAATCCAAGAGGGGGTTGAATGCCTCAATGAAATCAAAAGCAATAAATTTAATAATGCTAAAAAATAAAAGAGTAAAGGAAGAGAGAGCAAACACAAAGATTTTTACGTGGTTCGGCAATCCCTGCCTATGTTCACACCTCCAAGCAAATTAAGTTTGAGGATTTCACTATCCAACCCTCCTAAGGTTTCAAGTTCTTACAATTGACTTCCAAGGTGTCAATAGACCTTTACAACAAGAGATTATCTCCCAATCTTTTAACCAAAGTGTTTCTTACACTCAAGCTCTCACAAATTTGATAAAGAAATGAAGATTACAGCAAATAACTCTCTTGTTCTTTCTTGCAAAAGTTTTTAAATTTGAATTGGATTTGAATTTATATAGTTTGGAGACAAAAACTAGCCATTATGGACAAAAACAACAAACAGCCGGCTAGCCTCTTAATTAGCCAGATTGTCGCTTAGTACAGTGCAAGTTACCATTATAATTTGAATTTTGCTACAGTGATGCTATAGCAACATGTTTTTTTAAAATTATATTTTGTCCAAAACTTTCTATAATTTGACTATGGCCCAAAATGTCATACAATTTTGCAAATAAATCTAATTTTAGAAATTCTAAATAATGCTGGTTATTTCCAAAACTTTTTTAAATTATCTAAAACTTTATAATACTTTTCAAAGGGGTTCTTTTCAGAATTTTAACATAATGTTTATTGATTTCAAAGTTCTCAAAACTTTTTCAATTTAATCCAAAATTTGAAAAACACTCAAATCCACAAACTACTTGTCTTACAAATAAAAAAAAATTTTGGTTTATAAAAAGTAATGATTTATTAAACAAAATCTTGAGCTTCTCCAATGCTAAACCATGCATATATTAAATCAAAATGGTTTTACAAGAATTTGTCGCAACAATGACTCTGTTGAGCTAAACTTTGTCCTTGATCAAGTCGTTGTCCATTGAGTGCCTTGATCTTGACTTCATTTGATTCACTTGCATAAATATTATCCTTCAAGAACTAGTGAAAATGTGAAAGACAACATTTATCATATCACTTAAGTTACATGTTTGTTATTGTCAAAATTACAATATGTTTAGGCTAATAGTCACCTCTTCATCTCATTTTTAAGACTTAGGTCTAGTTTTAGTAGCAAAAAGCAGTCTTCTACTAGGTTCAAGTCTCATTAGATTGCTTGCATTAAATCATAAAGCAAAAAAATATAAATAATGACCTCTTTATAGAGTCTGATATATCTCTATTAGTTAATTATTGTAGGTAGTAAGTATAAAAGGATCGTTGCTCATGAGTATGCCTTATTTGTAGATACCCGATGGTAATTTTATAGCAGTGCACATATCAAGTTCATTTTAAAGTATGCATGAAAATTCCATTATATTTCTATTCTCTAATGGCATAGTTGAGTGGTTTTTAACCAAATTTTTTTTTAAGCATGCCAGTACTCAAAATAAATATAAAGATATGATAATCCAAAATAAAAACTTGTACACCATTAACAATAACATACTACATGATGTAGGATGGTTGTGTATTACAAGCGGGGTACTTTTCAGAGGCCATAATGTGAGCTACAGGTGTTCATTTTCAGCGAATAACATACTATTTCGAAACTTGCAATAAGAGAATCAAACCCAAAATGGGTGCCACGGGGTCAAACCAAAAATTTTACTTCTTTCCTAGTCATTTTTTTAGTTTTAGAATTTTTTCAAATTTTCCTGATTCTTTTAGGAATTTTTTTTAGAACTCGGATTTTAGTGTTATTTGTTTTCCTTTTCTTATTTTGATTAGGGGAATTTTATCATAAAATAATATTTCAAATTTACCTATTTTAGTAAATTTGCTATATTTAATATTATTATATAAAAGGGTCTAAAACCCTAATTTGTATTATTCAAAATTATTCAATAAATTAATTATTCAAAAACTTTTGTTTTTTCTATCAATCTACTTTCAATGTTTCCGTTTTGTCACTAAAATTCAAGAAAATGTTATTATCAGAAAAAGTAAGATGGACTAGAAAGAGATAATTAATTACTAGCATGTCAACTTTAAAACCACGTTTGTTTGCGCTACCAAAACAAACATAGTCAAAATAAATTAATCTCTTATAGCATGTCAACTCTTAAAGCTTTTGACTTTTATACATACATCAGCGTTTCCTACGTGTGGATGTTAAATGCGAATTTGAATTTGCGCGTATTCATATTAAGACCATCAGGTGTTAACATTTTTTAAAAAAAAAATTAATTGTAACAACATATAATGTTAATATGAATCCACATTTAAGCATCACACGAAATCATTTTTAGGTCTGAAAATTCTAAATTTTATAAAATCAAGGATAAGTTGACAACGATGTGAATATACTTTCATAATGTTGCCAAATAATTTACAGTTTTGAGAAATTCTATTCTAGCAGTTGTCAATTCATCCCAATTTTTATGTCTAAATTGAAAAATTTTCACCCACACACACATATATAACTTCTCTGGAGGGTATGTCCACACAAAATTCTGTGCAAATGTGAATTTTACAATGTTGTAAAAGACTTTTATAAAAACGTTGTAAACGTCATTCACAAAATTGTGATACCTTTGACAATATTGTAAAATAGACATTTATACGAAAATTTGCGCCAACATCATCATTGCTGAGAATTTTCCAACGTATATATGCATAAACAGACCACAATGACTGTTGAAATATGACATTGTATTGATAGAATAAATTCCGAAAATTTTGACTCCTTTCTTTTTCTTCTTTAAGATATAAAAACCTAGCTAAGGTCAACATCAATAATATTTTATTTAAATTGGGCAATTATCTTAGCTGTAACCCAGTTTCCAACGATTTTCTACGATTTCCGAGTTGAATAGTCCGCAAGAGAATATATGAACAGGATACAAAGGCACGAACCTTTCCCTTATGCATTAATGAATCCAAGCAAATGTTTGATTTGCTCTAAACACGGCAAGCAGCGATCATGAACGGGGGCTGAAATAGTAATAAAACATCTGTCAAAGTTTCTTACTGTCACCATTATATATGCATGAAGCCGCCAAAATGGACCAGAACTAAAACGAGTATCAATGTCAAAGAGAAAAGAATAGCTAGCACTATAAATACCATGCAACAATTGAGCTTCTTCATCATCTTTCAATACTCAAGATAACAGTTAATCCATTTATTCATTAGCTACTTGCAAGAAGCTAGCTAGATAGCACCTAAAATGGCTTCTCTTTATCAAACAAATAAGTTCACGTGTACAATTATTGTCTCCATGTTTTTGTTGATCATCTCTACGCAATCTGAAGCACAACTCTCACCAACATTTTACGATGCCACTTGCCCAAGTGCCCTCAACACAATCCGAACAGGCATTAGAAATGCTGTTTCACGAGAGCGTAGGATGTCGGCATCCCTCATTCGCCTCCATTTTCATGATTGCTTCGTTCAAGGTTGTGACGCGTCCATTTTGTTGGACGATTCCTCCTCCATTGACAGCGAGAAAAATGCACTTCCAAATTTTAAATCAGCTAGAGGGTTCGAAGTTATAGATAGTGTCAAGTCTCAACTGGAGAGAGTTTGCCCTGGAGTTGTTTCATGCGCTGATATCGTTGCTGTTGCAGCCCGTGATGCTTCTTTTGCTGTGAGTAAATCATCATTAATTTTCTACAAGATTAATACAATAAGAGACATGGTAACAGAAATAGTGATAAGCCGATACCGTTCTGTATTAATAATCTTAATATATAATTCATTGTTAGTTTTGGTTAGTTAATTAATTTAAAAATATTAATACAGGTTGGTGGACCATCATGGAGAGTTAAGCTTGGTCGAAGAGACTCAACAACTGCAAGCAGAAGCTTAGCAGAAAACCTCCCCAGCTTTACAGATGGATTGGACAAACTTATTTCCACCTTCGCTACCAAAGGCTTGAATGCAAGAGACTTGGTTGCCCTTTCAGGTACCCCTCTCTCCCTACATACATACATACATATGTGTGTGTGTATTTGTCACGCCATAATATATACATATAAAAAATAATATTCTTAATTAACTATAACTAAATAATCAATAATATTAATTAATTTGTAATTTCATTTGAAATTCAGGAGCTCATACAATTGGCCAAGCACAGTGTGCATTTTTCCGTGATAGGATTTATAGCAATCAAAGCAATATTGATGCTGGATTCGCGAGCACTCGTAGACGTCAGTGTCCGGCTAATGGTGGTGACAGCAATCTATCACCACTTGATTTAGTGACACCCAATTCTTTCGATAACAATTACTTCAAGAATCTCATTCAGAAGAAGGGACTTCTTGCATCAGACCAAGTTCTGTTTAGTGGTGGATCGACTGACTCCATTGTTGATGAATATAGCAAAAACCCTTCAAAATTTAAATCTGATTTTGCTGCTGCCATGATCAAGATGGCAGATATCAGTCCTCTCACTGGCTCTGCTGGAGAAATTCGACGAGTTTGCAATCTTGTCAACTAATGATCAGTTGTCCATGAATTTCTGTTTCAATTATTTTCAATTGTGTCATATTTCAATTCTTTGATTTTATTTTTTGTTATGAATAACTCACAACGGCAGGAAAATCTATTGTTTATATCTTTATTTTCTGTTTATCCAATTGTTTATTGTTTTCTTTATTCAATTAATTCAATCATGATAAACTTATCCAAATTCTCTTAAAATAAGTGGAAATTCTTAGTTGATTATATTTTTACGAGCAGTACTATTTGAACTGCAGCAAGATAATGGGAAGACAAAAATATGGGTGCTGTTCCTGTTGCAGTGACATTGTAGCGTACAAAATGACAGCAATGTTCATGTTATAATGTTGTCATTTCTATATTTCTACTGTCTTGTTACTATACAAATAGTATTCTTCTATTTTTAAGTTGATAGCAAAATTGTGTATATACTGGTGGATGATAAATAGAGACAAAATCATTTAGCGTTTCCCTATTTTTATGGTAATGGCAAATCTGTGTATATAATGATCTACGATAGCAAAATTGTACATGTATTGATCGACGATAAATAGAGACAAAATCACTCATACGATAATAAAATGAAGACTATGTATTAATGATATTATCCCACATTTTGAGAATTGTTACAGGGCTAATATTATTAAAGTTGAGGCTATCGAAGCCCATATGCCTAAACTATACTCAAAAACTGACTTAAGATTGAGGTTTGCATCAAGCTTATATTAGTAGCCCAATAATATATTATACTCAACTAATGTGTAATGATATTCTAAGTTAAGCAAGGATAATGTTTAATTCTAAAGGTAGCTATTGATTATGATTGTAGCTCATAAGTAGTCATGCACATGTAAGATGTAAGCCCATATTACTCTACTACATGATAATGACTAAGGGTTGATGTGGAATAATATTCTCAGATCCATGATGTGGGCTTATATCCTGAGTAGAGACAATCTTTAACTTTTAAGTTACCTTTTAACTATGAGTAAGGCTCGTGAGCACTCGCACACGAGTAGGCCATACTACCTTGCGATATGGTAAAAACCAAGCAAAGAGATCGGTCTGCATGTAAAATGTGAATGTATATGTTACCACCATAACACACCTAAATGTATAAGAACACGTTTTTTCATAAATTATATATTTTCGTAACTCAAAAAGTAAAAAACAAAAAAAAGACTATATGTTTATCCTTAGTTTTTTTTTTTTTAAAAAAGTATATCAAAATAATAAATTTATTAGAACATTTCAATTGTTGCAGTCACAAGTTGATTGTTTGTTATATAAGAAACCGCGGCAACTCATTTCAGATTTGAAGATTTCCGTAGTAGTTATAATTCCAAGTTCCTGAACTACTTCACTTTTGAATATAGTTTGAGTTTGACTTACAAAAAAGTCTCCCCACAAAACATGAAGAAAATTCCAAACGCTGTTGGTAAGTTTTAATTAAATCACTTCTCTGGAAGGATTCATGGCTGAATTGGTGTACCTTGATGAAACACCAAGGACGTCAAAGGCAACCACAGCTTGATGAAACACCATGAACTTTGTTTATGCGATTAACTCATGCTTCTGTTCTTCAACGCAAGGATACCTTGGATTTTCAACCTGAATAACTTCATGCTTCTCTCATCCGTGGTGATACAGTTAGTATCAAGGTGGAACAAGAAACTTTTCAAAACCTGGAAGATTATCCAAGGCTCAACGGTCGGCATCTGTGAAAGCTCAGGATTTAAAAGTTCTTATTTAGAATTTATGGAATCCTATAGGGCATTCGCAGTTAGTCACAATGGCAAGGGGTTTCTAGTTTAGTTGTCCTCGAAATTGATGGTCACTACCAATTTTAATTATTAGCTGGACACAACGCGTTTGTTGATATTGCATACGTATTTTGGTTTATTGATCTAATAATTTCCACTGGACTCCCAATTCCTCAGCATCAACAGAGCTAACCGTTGACATATGTATGGATAAAATTAACAAATTAGGTAAATTGAGTGTGATGTCGGGTAAATTATACGATACGCGTGTACTAAGGTCAACATATGAACAGAAATCAATGCAAAAATTAATATATCGGAGCATAAGTTTGAATTACTCTACAAACGGCATCCAGCAATCATGATTTTGCAGCTGCAACGCCGGACAAATTCGAAGAGTTTGTGATCTTATCAATTGATGATCAGTTGCCCAAGAATTTCTTTCAATTGTTCGACGGAGGAATATCTATTCCTGCCTTTATCAGATTCTAGTCATCCAATTGTTTATAGTATTCTTTATTCAGCTAATACAATCGTAAGAATTTTATTGTTTTATGTTTGCAAATTCTCTTAACAAAAGATTGAATGTTCTTATGTAGTTGATAATATTTTAAAGTAATAACAAACAGCGAGGGCGGAGCTCAAAGTTAAACTTTCCAGACTAAATTATAATATAAAATTTTCAAAACTGATCATATAGTTTAAAAAATTAAGTTCACTTGTTTTTAAAAAAGGAGAGCGAAAAGAATTTGTTAATAATAAATTAATAATACCAATTGTCGTCAAAATTAATGTTTGAGGACCATATAAATTAAACGACATTTTTGTCCAATGTTTGGAAATTGTGAGAAAATATGCGGGGCCAAAATGAAGATTTTGTACTTAAAACTCATGATATCGTCATAATTTATTTAGGAATTCATTGATTCTACAAAAGTCTGTAGGCGCCATGGCATACTTTAGTCTAAATAAAACTCCACCCCTGACAAACAATGTATATATCAATGATAAATAGAGACATAAATTTTCTTGTCAAGAATTTTGATTGTTTTTTAAATTAAAGAGAAAATTATTAGTAAGATAAAAGATTACAATGGGATGATTAAATTATATATATTTACCTCCCAAAAATTTAGAAGAGGAATTTTCCAAAATGAGGTAGTTACTTAATTCCATGATGTAAAAGAATGACAACCAAGGATATCATTAATTAAGGAATCCCCCACTTTGTTACCTTCATGATAAATTTGTGAAACATAATATTCCATTGAGCAAAGCAAGTCAAGACAATTTAAACCAACAAGCGTAAAGTTACCATGGGGAGTGTAGTAAAATATCTAAAGACATTGACTCACAGAGAATGAGTGTTCTTTCCTATAGAAAATAAATAATATATATTGTGTATTCAATAATATTATCTCACAGCGGCGTTGAACAGTTATTAGGTTAATAATATACAACTTGAGAAATCCTCAACTATTAAGCTCCATTTAAGTATGTTCGGCGTCTATGAGCGGACTACCTTTTCACTTGACATGACAAAGTGATCAGTTTGAATGATACATATATGTTATCATATTTGTAACTAACATTACTCTTCATCTTCAAGAGTGAGGCTTACTATATCCCTGATTGAGTGTTTGGCCCTTAGTTAACAAATTTCTCAATTTGTCCAACTGTTAAATTTTTTAAAATGTGTGCTACTACGATAACATACGGACATATACGTTCAACAATATGCTTTTACATACATTATACATTTTTGTAATTCAAAAAAAGAAAAAAGAAAACAGAAGATAATATATGTTTGTCAGTATAATTGTAATTGAAAGTAATAGATTAATTAGATCATTTCAATTGTTGTTCTGGAGGCACAAGTTGATAGAATATAATGTAAGAAACCGCGGCAATTCATTTCAGATTTGAAGCTTTCCGTAGTTTTTATTACATTCCGAGTCTCTGAAATTACTTTACTTCACTAATACAAATTTATATATGTTACAAATTTATATATTTATATATGTTATCATATTAGATTCAGTTGGATAATCAAACAAAAGACAGTATATGTTTGTCCTTAGTTATTAAAAAAAAAATGTATATCAAAGTGATAAATTTATTAGAACATTTCAATTATTGTAGGCACAAGTTGATAGCTTGACATATAAAAACCGCGGCGACTCATTTCAGATTTGAAGATTTCCATAGTTGTTATATTTCCAAGTCTCTGAACCACTTCACTTTTCAATATAGTTTGAGTTTGACTTACAAAAAAGTCTTCGCATGAAAAGCAAAATTCCAGTCTCCGTTAGTAATTTGTGATTAATTAGTGTCTTAAATGAAACACTATTGTCCAGGAAAGTGAGAACGTTGCTAATGCGATTATGTACGTCAAAACAAAGAAACTTTTCAGCGCAAGGATACTTCATGTTCCTCCCATCCGTGGTGATACAGTTTGTTTTAAGGTGGAACAATAAGCTTTTCAAAACCTGGTTTCGTCTTTAAAAAAAAAGATTGGAAGATTATCCTAACCTCAAGGGTCAACATCTGTGAAAGCTCAGGATTTAAAAAGTTTTTGTTTAGAATTTATGGAATCCTATAGGGAATTTGCAGTTAGTCCAATTGGGATGGGGTTTCTGTTATATTCATTGTGATCTAGAACAGGACATGCGCTGTACGCGTAGCGGAGGGGCTTTTAAACTTCCAGCAGGATATTTTCGATTGTTTCAATGGCGACCAAAATTCAATCCTCTTAATTCAAAAATTCAAACTCACACTCAAGTTTGGATTAGAATAAATGTACTTAATTAGCATAAAGCGCTTAGAAAACTTCAAATGGGCATGGCGAGTGGAATTGGCTTGCCTCTGAAAGTTGACAAATCTTCACTGGACATAGCGTATTTAGACCTATTGGCAAGTGACAGATGCTTGTAGAGAATAAAAGATAAGAAATGTCAACACTATATCTAGAAGCTGAGGATAGCTTAAGACAAGCTAGGGGTAATATCTGAGAGAGAAGATAGCTCCTGTAAATTTATCCATTTCAAAGGGAAAAGTGGAGCTAAAAGTAATAAGTTAAGCCTCATGTGTGTGAGCTGATGCCACTAGAAATGGGATAAAATATTTATTCTTTAGGCTTAAACTAAGGGACCAATGAGAGAATAGATCAGGTAAGCACAACAATGAGGAAATAGTACGCCAGCACAAGAATTTGAAGTGCTTTCAATATCCCAAAGAAGGTCACTTCAAAAGCGATTTTCTGAAAAGAAAGAACAAACACAAGTAACAAAGAATCAAGATGGAGATCCAGCTGTTATAGAAGAAGAAGGTAACACTACTAGAAAAATAGTCTTTTGTGACACTTGTCTTCTGACACTTTATTATAAAGTATCAGTAATTACATGTATTTGGGACATTTTCCGTGTTTAAGAGATAAGTATCACAAATTGCTAATACTACGGTGTCAGTAAATTAAATATCACAGATTCGTGACACTAAAGTATTAGTAGTTAAAAAATAAAATTTTAATTTTGTATCTATTAATAATCGAACTAAAGACCTCTAAGCCATAACCTTTTTATTTTAACCGCTATACCACTCGGCCACAAATTGCATTTTTGAACTTATAAATTAATTAATAAATAAATATTATAACTTAAAACCTAAAACCTAAAAATCTTTCATGTTCTGTGTGAAACCTAAAACCTAAAAATTTTTGTTAAAGTAAAAAATCTATCTCACGGCCGCCGAAGCTTTCTTCCTTCTCTCTCCTTCCCTCTCTCTCGCTCTCTTTCTCTCTCTAACAATGATCTACCTTGAAAGCCGCCTTTGTCAAAACCTTGAAACCCGTCGTCCTTAAGCTAAAATATCCCTGAAAAGAACCCAGAAAGTGCTGTGAAGAATTTGGGCAAAGCTAAGGTTTGAAAGTCCGAATCAGTGTTGTGGTAACTCTTTGTCTCATTCTCTATTCTCATTGTTTAAGTATTTATCTATTAATTGATTGATGTTTATTGAGTGCAAATGAGAGCTTGCACTTGTTTGGAAATCTAGCCATCTAGGGTTTTTGTTGCTTATAATCTAATTTATTGTTTAATAAAATAAATAAAACGCAGCTTTATTATAGGTGGAATTCAGTTTATTAAGTGAAAGAATGATTACAATCGGTGATTATGGATTTAGGTTGAATGCAATTTGTTAATTAAAAGAATAATGGCAATCGACAATCATGTGTTTAGTATGTACTATATTTCGTTTAATGGTGTGTATGAAAACCCAAACCTAAAATTTTCTTAAGTAAAAATCTCCATTCTCCCTCACGAAATTATGCTGAAAATTTGAGGATTGATAGACTGTTGTTGTGAACTTGGTTGTTTCCGAACTTGACTAAATGACTTTCAATTGATTTGAAAGTTTGATTAAACTAAGTTTAAATGAGAACATTTTAATTCTGGAAATTTTAGAATGAATTGGGTTTATATTTGATTTTCAATGGATTTCTCAATATGGTTGGTTGTTGTCCAATTTTATTAGAAATTACATATGTACCATGTTTGATATTGCAAACGTATAGTCTAACAGAGTTAGAATAAGCTGAAATTCGGATAAACTACACTTCTATTTGCATACTTCGAATCTAGAAAATTTTATTTTGATTGAACTTGTAATTTATTTTTAATGATTTTTCAAACTCTGCTGTCTCTGCAGTAACTTCTTTTGACAGAACTGTTCATTAATTTTTGATCCTATTAAACACCAGTCTAATGATATCGAAATAGCCTCAAATTTTAATATGTTGTTGACTTATATGTCCACTTAAAATCTGGAAAGTATCATTCTGATATATTTAGTATTTTAAATTTAATATATATTCAAACACCTGCTGCTACTTTTACAGTTTCATATGCAATTTTGACAGAACTGTTCATTAATCTTTGATTCTATCAAACACCAGCCTAATGATATCGGAATAGCCTCAAATTTTAATATGTTGTTGACTTATATGTCCACTTAAAATCTGAAAAGTATCATTTTGATATATTTAGTATTTTAAATTTAATATATATTCAAACACCTGCTGTTACTTTTACAGTTTCATATGCAATTTTGACAGAACTGTTCATTAATCTTTGATCCTATCAAACACCAGCCTAATTATATCGGAATAGCCTCAAATTTTAATATGTTGTTGACTTATATGTCCACTTAAAATCTGGAAAGTATCATTCTGATATATTTAGTATTTTAAATTTAATATATATTCAAACACCTGCTGCTACTTTTACAGTTTCATATGCAATTTTAACTTATATAGTTTTATCATGTGAGAAGCAAATGTAGAGTTGTCCAAATGACTTGGAAATTTGATTTGTGGTGCATTGACATGGCTAATTATGTTTTGTTCATAGCATTCCAAATTAAATTAAAGAAATCTTAAATTCAAGCTGTCAATGTTTCCTATTAAATCTGATTAGTGATAAATCTACTAACTTGTAGTACTTTTCAGGGAAAAAAATGTGTCAACACTGTGAATTACAACGAGAGAAGAAAGTACCAAAAGCATAAATCTTTTTTCATTATATTTGGGACTATTCTTAAAGGTTAGTCTTTTCTTTTTTCCTTTTTTTCTTTTTTTCTTTTTTATTTAAGGTAATCATATTCTTTTTAATTTTAATTACAATCAATTTGGCGCTGTTATACAACTCGCACCAACCAATCAATTTATTAATGTGACTAGATGGAAGATTGCCATATGTGGGGAATATATGAAGTCAATACTAAAGGTACAGCCAATTGTCTCATTTTTCAGAGTTATAATTGTGCGGCTTATACACTTGCTTTTTTCTTTGCCATTTTGCTTTTGATATGAAATGAGTTTGTTTCTTTTCTTCTTTTCTTTACACTCTTATTATCTTCGTTGGGCATATATTTTAACAGACATGCTCTTGTGGAATGGCCTGCAATTTTATCCACTGTTTCCGCAACCCTAGCGGAGACTATGAATGGGCTGATTGGGATAAACCACCTCCGAGATATTGGGTGAAAAAGATGGCTGCTTTATTTGGTTATTCTGATGAATCTGGGACCTGGAATCAAGAACGCGAAGGACAAACGAGGAACAAGATAGATTCAACTAATGCCGACAGGTATGCTTTTATTATTAGTCATAGACACTAAAAACTGTACTTGGTATATATGAACTCTTGTTTATTTAATTCACTTTCTGTTATTTGAATTTTTTAGTTTAAACTTCCATGTTTGACCGATGATTTTGAGAGGTTTCTTCATAGTATCGTTCTCTTCATTTGTGTTTTCTTCAAGTCTCCTAACTCGGTTTTCTTAGAAGTAATGAATAATGAAAAGATGTTCTTTCAATGCAAGGTTTAAAGAAAGCTCTTCTGTTGGTTTTTTGGTCTATTGTTCGAGTTTAAAACCCACTTTCAAAAATGTATGATTAGTATGTGGCGTAATGACCATGTTGCAAGCATGGCAAGAAAATAATTAGATTCAACAAGAAGCCTTTGGTGATGTAGCATTGCAATCTTATGTACAAGGGATGATGATCCAAACTATGATCAAATTTCATTATTTAATGTATTTACTGCTGATGTTAGAAATCTTCTGGTTATTTATGGTTTTGTAATTTCTTATGCAGGCATCATTACAGAAGGTCTAGATCAAGGGAGGCTGATCGTGTGAAAAGTGGTTCTGGCAGAAGCCATGATGATGAACGTCAAGTTCATGAAACAACTTGGAGTCGGAGGCGCTCCAATTATCACAGTGAAAGCAGAAGTGATGAGGCTAATTCTGATGGAAGTTGGTCAGATAGGGACAGAGACTAATTTTTATGTATTGAATTTGGATTATTTAATTATGAGAGTAGGATATCTCATATTTTGGCTATTGAAGTTCAATTTGTAATATATACTAATAATATTTAAATGTGAAATGAAAGATTTTGTGATATAAATCAATTTTTTTTTGTTATTTTGTGGTGCTTTTAATTTTACAAATAAATCAATAGGCAATGATCCAATTTAATTTTTTATTTTTTAAAAAATAAATTAACTAGTGATACCATGGTAACAGTAATCATAGACACTAATAAAATATCAATAACTACTAATACTATGGTGTCATAATATCGGTGATACTGTAGTAATAGTAATCACTGACACCACTTACAAGTGTCACTATTTTTCTGACTCCCAGATTACTGACACAATTAACAAGTGTCGGTAAAAGTAATTTCTGACACTATTTTAAAGTCAGTAAAGACCTTTTTTCTAGTAGTGTAATGCATCAGCAGTTGTGTATGGGGCTTCGGATATTAGACAAGAAGGTCAATGGATAATAATGCCATGTGTAGCGTGATTGGTATAGGAAACATCAGTTGAGAAGTACATGATAGAATCATTAAAGGGCTAAAACAAGTTAGACATGTCCCCCGACTTAAGGGAAATTTAATTTATTTAAGCTTACTTGATCAAATGGGCATAGTTTTTGAAGGCCGAATTTAGTGCTTTGAGGATTATCAAGGATTTTATTCTAGTGATGAAAGGTACTAGGAGGAATGACTTACATTAAATGGTAAAATAGATTCTGTTGTTGATGATGATTACTCAGACAATGGTAATTAAAAAACTAGGGTATGGAACTTGGGCACGTGAGTGAAAAAAGATTAAAAGAGTTAGTAAACAGGGGCTCTAAGTGGTGATAAGAATGAGAATTTGATGTATTGTGAAGATTATGTCCTAAGTCAGTCAACTAGCTTCAGGTCATCTCTTCACAAAATTATAAAAATTCTGGATTATTTACATTCAAGTCTATGGGTACCTAGACAGCATGTATTTTTAGGTGGTAATAGATAGATTTTATTTATTATTAATGACTTTTCAAGAAAAATCTGAATTTATTCGTTGACGAACAAAGAATAGGTATTCGAAAAGTTTAAAGAATTAATGGAAGGTTTTGGTAGAAAATATACCTAGTGCTCCTCGTCGTCTTTACGTGGAGACATGATTGCATGGTGTGCATGGGAAGCATCTTCTTCTGCTATTATAGGCGTATTTTGTGTTAATTTATTTATTTGAACTCTGAGGCCAACAAAAGAGTACTGACATGTAGTCAAAATTTTCCACAAACCTGTATTAAATGATTGGGCAATTGATTCATCTTTATCTCAGCTTACACTACAATCAAATGCAATCATTGTACTTACTTTAAAAAGAATTTAATTAACCCTGAATACCGAGTTAAAAGCTATTTTTGTATCACAGGAAATTGTCCAGAAATTGTTTTAGTATATTATTCCGCCACTTCACTAACTTTTATTTTATTTTTTTCAGCAACTTGGAATACACCTCTCCCTTCCACCGTTATCTCTGATAGTGAGAGAATGATGCTACTGAGTGTGCTCAATATTTCATCAGAATATAGATTTTTAATATATCTCTGTCAATCTGGTTTTTTATCTATATTCGATTTTATCTCCCCTGCACACCTTATAGATTCTCCTAGAGGTGAGTTTTTTACTCTTTTTCTATATTTTTGATCACGTAGTAACATATATGCTTTTTTTTTTTCAGCCATGTCTTTCGAAAATGACGGAGCTTGCAAAAAGAAGAAGATTGAAAAACTTCCTCCGACTAAGATTAATAGAAACCTAAGGGATAAGCCTACCTTTCATGTTGGATGATCCTCTTCCCAAGTTGTTATTCCCAATCATCCTCAGCAAGAGACCTTGCCTCTACCAACTGTTAACTTGGCTGTGTATCCACCATCTATTAGCTCTTTTGCCATTACCAACATATCAGCTTCAGCTCCTTTCCCATCAGATTCCAACCAATGGACCTTACCTACGGTGAAGGACTTACCCAACTTTGCTCGGGAGGACTCTGCTAAGACATATCTCAATTTTTTCAACCAACTTTGGGCTCAGTACATTTCTTCTAATGATGTGAGGCATATTGAAAGTTGTGATCCGACCGACGTCATGCTAAACAACATCTATCAAGTGCCTTATGCTTTCTTACTCTTGGTGTTTCAACAAGATGTCTATCTATTAAAATTTCTATTCATTTTATTGTAACTTTGTTGTGCCATCCAAGTATCCAGAAAAAGAATTAAAAGTTTGATGTTAGAAATGAATACTCTAATTGAATCTGGGTGAGCTTCAGAAAGGCAAATTGTTGAGCTAGAGGAAAGCTTGGTTGAAGAAAAAGCTCACGTGGCGCAGCTAAAGACAAACTATGACAACCGAAAAATTGAATATGACAATCTAAGGGCTCAGTCCTAATCTAAGATTCAAGATTTGTCTAACTCCCTTAATCAACTCAATCTTCAAATGTCAACTGCGAAAGCTTTAGCTGTTGAGGAATATAAGACTTCTACTGAGTTTGCCAATATTATTGATGAGGAATTTTTTAAGGGTGCTGCAAAGGTGAAAGCAATGATGGAAAGTCACTATCCCCACTTTGACTATAGCTTTCTAGAAGATGATGAAGACGAGGACTAGTCCGCTATTTTTTTCTTTTTGTCTTTTTTGTACCAGGCTAGTGGGATTATATGATGCCTCTATTTCCCACTCCTCTTGTTATAGACTTCAGAAGTTGTCAGTTTTTAAAAATCTTAATTCTGACTTTCTTTTCCTTTACCTTTATTGTCACCCGAATTTCTTTAATGTTTTCCTGCACCAAACCTTTCTTACACCAGAAATTTGCTTAACTTTTCCTGTGCTAGGAAATCGCTTAGAATTTGCTTAACTTTTGTGAAATTTTCTTGACTTTTCCTACACCAGGAAATTTTCTTAGAATTTGCTTAACTTTTCCTACTAGAATTTGCTTAACTTTTCCATCAGGAAATTTGCTTGACTTTTCCTGCATTAAGGAATTTGCTAGATTCACTTCTAGTTTTTCCCTGCTTCTTTCTTGTAAGAACAGGAAACTAAACCTATTAAAAACAATATACTGAAGTGATTGAGAAAAACGCTTTTATTAATAGATAGTTATAAGTTTGATTACAAACAATCCTTTGGTAATAATTAACTTTTCGATGGCTCAAAATGAGCCTTATTATGACTACTAAAAAATTAAAAAAAAAATTACTGATAGTATATCCTAGATGCTCTGTATTCCAAGGACGCAGGAGCACAACTCCACTCATATCTTTTATCTTGTAAGTTCCAGGATGAACAATTTCTGTTATTTTATACGGACCCTCCTAGTTCGGGCCTAACACTCGAACATTCTGCTCTCTGGTGCTCTGAAATACTTTTCTAAGGATCACTTCCCAACTAAGAAGCTTCTTGGACTGACTTTTGAGTTAAAATATCGAGCTGCCCTTTGCTTGTACGTTGTAACTCTAAGCTGGACCTATTCTCTCTTCTCTTCCAGTAAGTGTAGGTTGAGATTTAGTTGCTCCTCATTTTGCTCTGGTTGAAAGTGTTTCACTCTATATAATGACATCCCTATTTCAGCTGGAATCACTGATGTAACATATACACCTTAATTTTTCCTAATTAAGTGTATCATGTGTTTTTCATTTCGGTATCAATTTTAAAGTCGTCAAATTGGTTACAAATTATTACGAGCAAACTTGACGCAACTCGATTTCTTATCATGAATTAATGGATTTGGGTCGAGTTAATAAATGGATCATTTTTTGAGATAATTTGAACACAATTTAATGGCTTTATAGTCGGATTTTATTTCAACACGGGTCCGACATCAGCTTAATTGGTAGTAAGCTTAAAAAAAGCTAGTTTCTATAAATGGAAAGGGGGGAGCTAGTTTCCAAAAAGAGAAAGAGGGGGTGTGCGAGAGAGAGAGTGAGAGTTGACCTGGTTTTGACCCGCGAACTCGACCCGACTCACGAATGTGACCCTGTCGGATCTCACGATTCCAGCCACTGTTCTGATCAAGCTTGGTACTGATATAAAGCTTGAGCGACGCCGGTCATATCTTCGTTGTCATCGTCGCCGAAAAAAGGACAAAATGTCGGTGATTTAGTTTGAAAGAACTGCGGCTCCACCCATTTTCGTCGTCGTTGATTCTACCGGAGTTAGGCCGTACCACCACCTGAATTTTGATCCTTAGCTCACTCTCATCATTTTCCGACCAACCTCGCTACCTGAAACCTCCATTTTGACCGTGAACGACTGCCGGAAAGCTCACAGTTTTGGGACCACGATCCGCCACCATCGCCGCGCGTAGGACCTCACCGCCAGCACCATTGGATTCATTGAGGTCAGAATTATCAAACTTGAGCTTTCCGTCACCATTGACTGAAGTCCGGTCACCGTTGACCGGTGGGGGCAATTCGGTAATTTCATAAGACTTTGGGGTAAATTTATAATTTGTGAAAATAGTGGATAATTTGGTAATTTTAGATTAGGGCAGTGATGCAATTTTAGATTTCAGGGGTAATTTGGTAACTTAAGTTATTAAGGGCATTTTGGTAATTTTACACTCCAAGGGTAATTTCATAATTTCTAACATTGTGGTTATTTTTGGGATTTGAATTGAGGGCAGCTTGGTAATTCAGGATTTTGAGGATGATTTGGTAAATATTAATGTCGGGGGTGTTTTAGTATTTTGGCATGCAGGGGTAATTTGGTAATTTTATGTATACGGGAATAGTTGATTATGAATGAATATTTTTTTGGAGCTCTATTGCGTAAGATTAGTTGTATTTCACATTTACGAAAAATGATTATGTCGTTTCCTTAAATTAGGAGGATCCATGAACGAGAATCAACCCGCAGACGTTGACGATATCGAGTTTGAACATCGTCACTGTGAGTGGAATATACAAAACCTATTTTTATAGTATATTCTGATTTTACCATACAATACAACATGTTTTGATAATAAGTATTTAATACTTCGATTTAATGATTTTCTAGAAAATGGATTTTTATTAGCGTGCTGATATTTATTATTATTGCGAATGAGTTTGATTAATGATTTTATGACCGCTTTTAAGTAAATTTATGATAATAGTTTTAAAGAGAATTGAGTGGAATTGAGATATGTTGAATAAAAAGAAAATGAGAATTCAGATGTCATTATATGTTTATGTACATCTGTATCATTGTATCTCCTCTAGATACAGTGATACAAATGATATGAGATGACAGTCCTTTAGGGCCCGTCTGAACACACATAGAGGCTTTGGGCCATGTGTTTGGGCGCTTCTACCTGTTGGGGGCATATGCATGTGGTTGATGATTATAGGGATACAGATGTTGAGATACATATGATACAGATGAGATATAGGCCTTTTGTGCCCATTTGAGTACACACAGAGGCTTTGGGCCATGTACTTGGCCGCCTTGTCCTTTAGGGATCAGATTATGCATGCACAAATATGATGAGATATATGGGATATGAGATGGCATTTCCCCGTCTATCCGTTGTAGCTTCGGGGCATGATGGTTCTTGATTGCCCGTCCGTCGAGATTCAAATATGATGAGATTATTCCCCTGGGTACTTGTTTGGTGATAGTTTTTAGTATTCAATATTTGATATTATATGTATTATGATTTCATTGATTTTAAGAAAATTTATGTAATATTGTTATTTCAGTGCATGATTTGAATTAAACAAGTTTATGTAAGTTCTTATGATATTTTGACAAAATTGATTTGGGAAAGATTAAATCATTTTAAATAAATTTATTTTTTCAAAAATTACTATCCACTCACTGAGCTTACTGAGTTTTATACTCACCCCATTTTTATTATATTCACCCCCCCCCCAACAGGAGATTTGCAGGTACATCAGTCGACCCAGCAACGATAGTTAGATTTTGAAATTATAGCCACATGATGATGTTAGGAATTATAGATGTTTTGTTGAGATAGTTTGAATTGTATAATTTATAACTTATTTGTGACTAAGGATAAAATATTTGTATTCTTGATTGAAGGATACTGGTATTTGATTGAGAAAGTTAGCTGTGGAGGTTGATTGATTATTGTATCATTTTTGGGAGTGTTGATTTTATAAATTGGGGAAACTATCTATCGATCACTTGTTTTTTCGTGCTTTTTCAAAAATACACATATCTTAAATTTTTTTGACTGAATTCCACTCGAAGATGCATTTTCTTGCACACATCCACTGCCGTCTAAACTCTATTAAAACTTTGCTGATGTCACGAGGATAAAATTGTTATTTCACCCAAACAAAAAATAAATGACATCGTTTAATGGTTGAAATTAAAAAAAAAAGTCAAAAGCACATCACTGCCTCGAGCAAGTAACCAAAAGCACGCCATTGTTTTTCCAATTTTCATCAAACTTCGTGTTTGTGAAGTGCTTGAGGACCTTTAAAATCCAGCCATTTTTTCTCCAAAAGCACGCCATTTTTTGTCCAATTTATTTGCTATCAAGCTTCTACGTTTCGATTTGTATGGTAATTGTTGTTAATCATTGTTCTTAGAAACCCTAGAATATGGGTTAAGTTGATTTGTAATAAATTTTAGGAAACATCCTCCTCTTGCTCCGCTCAGGCAACGAAGAAAATATCTATGAAGACAGACAACAACTATTCAAGGTGGAAGAGCAAGGGTGTTCGAGATTGTGAAGTCATTCTTCGATGAGCGACGACACATCAGAGGACATGGTGGTGCCGCAACTGCCGTACATAATCAAATTTTGTAAGGCCCATGGAGTTTCGAAAGAAAATGTCACCAAAATAGGGGATGAAGACATTCAACTAGGAGTTTGGGAAGGGTAAGAGTAATGATGAGTTGAAAGAGATGTTATTGGTGGCAAATTATTTGAATATCAAAGAGATGTTGGATTATTTGACAAAGACTTTGGCCAACAGGATCAAGAACAAGAGTGTCGAGTACATCAGGAAGTTTTTTGGGATTCAAACTAATTTCATGCCCGAGGAGGAGGAAGCAACCAGGAAAGAGTATGAGCTTTTAAGGATGTTGATCTAGATGATGATGATTAAGCTTAAGCTTTTTAAATTTTAATTACTATCATTATTTAATTGAAGTAGTTTTATGTTTTATGTTTTACAGTAATTACCGGCTGGATATTGATTAATGTTGAATTTAATCATATCTAATCACACTTCAAATCTTTTAATTTATTAGTGTTTTTTGTATTTTTTTTTCTTTTTCATTTATTTTTTGGCATTTATTTAGGGTAAAATAGTAATTTTATATTTGTGGGTAAAAAGGTCATTTGACTAATATTCTGTTAATTCTAGTAACAAAGTTAAGACGGCAGTGGATAGGTGCAAGAAAATACATCTTTAGGTGGAGTTCAGCAAAAAAAAAAAAAGATATGTGTATTTTTGAAAAAGCTCGAAAAAATAAGTGATCGGTGGATAATTGCCCTATAAATTGCAGGTTTGGGGATGTCATAATTACATAGGAGACTTTGCCAAATTTTTAGTAGAATTCTTAGATATTAAAATTATTGTTAATTCATTTAGGTGAGATTAGATAGACTCGTCCTAAAGATTCGGGGCGGGTCTTTTCAACTGCCTTCATACCAAATGCGAGGGAATATAGTGTTTCTACAGTTGTTGTAGAATGTGTTGTTCTATAGGACCACAATACGAATGGAAGCTGATCTGCTCAAGGCCCCTTGTGTTTTTCTAACTTGGTCTTCAAGTGGTGCTTAATTATTTTATTAATAGCTTTTACTTGCCCGTTTGCTTAAGGATGGGCTGGTGAAGAAGAAGTTCTTGATTTCAAGACTCTGACATAATCCCCTAAAGCGTGAATTGTCAAATTGCTTTCAATTATCTGTAACAATAGCTTAAGGGATTTCGAATCTACATATATTAAATTTCTATACAAACGCTGTTGTCTTTTATTCTATAATTTGTGCCAAAGGTTCTGCTTCTACCCATTTAGTAAAGTAATTGATGTGTTGTATGCTTATTCCTATGGGTGTCAATGTGCAAGTGTACACAACAAGTAATATACTAATGAGTATTCAGATTGTCTCCACAATGATTGATATTATAGGATTTGCTACAACAACCTTAACAGTGCAAATACAATTTAAATTAATATAGAATAAGTGATGAAACAATTAAACAAACTAAATAAAAATAATGAAAATAACAAAATGCAATAAGGAAAATTCCCAAGGCAAACACAAGGACAAACTCAATGGGAATAAATGTAGTTGAATGATGAAACTCACTTAATGGTATTGACTACTTTGCCAACTAAGATCATGTTGCTACAGCATCTACTACAACACTGGGCAGAATCCCTTATACATCCTCAATTTCGCCTATTGGATATCTTATATGTAAATGCAACCAATAAGGATCAGTTGTTACGCTAGCATGAGATATAAAATTATGCGTTCTAGGTTCCAATTACCCTACAAGCTAAATATCTATATCTAGTTCTTCCTAAATTTTAGATCAATCATGGCCCTATTCAAATAGAGATTAACACAACTTGGGAAACCGATCTAAAACCATGTATTACCTTAATTTGTTCCACTAAGTCAGATAGTTTTTAGACTCTTTCTTAGCTAGTATCCATTAAATTAGTGGTCAGCCAAAATAAAGAATTACAATAAGCAAAATTAGGACAAAATGACGTAACAAATCCCGAGCAACACGTATATATCAGTCAAACATCCATTAAGCTTGTTTATCACTCAACCACAATAAAATTTAGTTCATGATTTACGATAGAACAAAAACAAAAATAGTTTTAGCCATCAAATACATTCCAATAAACAAATAAAAATAAGAAAATAAAAAGAAGAATTGAGTTTTGCTTGGTCTTTTTTATATCTCTACTGTTTTCTCCTTGAATCCACTATTGTAGTTCTCAAATCTCTTTTAGTCTTTGTTTTCATTTTGGTTTTTCTCTGTTGTTTTTCTTTAATGTCGGCTCTCCTTTTTCTTTTCATGTATCCTTCTTTTATAACTTATAATTAGGGCAACCAGAAGCGTGTGGCCACGTTTCTTCTATTTCTTTTACTACTCTCCTTCTTATTAATACTTGGTCTTGGCAAACTCTATAGGAATAAGTTTGGTCAGGCTTGGGTCGATAGCTGAAGCTAATATAGCAAGAGCATCTGTTTGCTATTTTCCTCTCTTGAGATTTATATTACAGCGTATTCCACAAAATTTTCTAACAGACCCTTAACCTTTCTAAGATATTCCATCATTTTATCTTCTTTTGCTTGGTATTCTGATTAGTCTGGTTCACAATCAAAGTGAATCGCTATACATTTCTAGTTTTTCTAGCTCCATTTCTTTTTCCCATCTAAGTCCAACAAGTAATGCTTCATATTTTGCTTCATTGTTAGAGACTTGGAATCCAAATTGAAGGGTGGAACTTAGTTCTGTATTTTTTGAAGTCATTAAAATTAGTCTTGCCTTATTTTCTTATCAATTTAATGATTCATCCACATACAACTTCCAGACTAGTAAAGCTCCTAAGTTAATTATTTCCTTTCTGAGTTGATTACTGGTAAATTCTACCACAAAATCTACAGCAGCTTGTCTTTTAATTGCTGTTCTAGGCTGATACTGAATATCATGCTCTTCCAGTTCTACGGCCCATTAGACTAATCTTCCTTACGCTTCTGATTTTTTGCATGACTTGTCTGAGGGGTTGATTTGTCAGCACCATTGTAGTATGGGCTTGAAAATAGGGCCTTAACTTCCTAGCAGAGATCACCAATGCCAGCGCCATTTTCTTTATCATTGGATATCTCATTTTAGCATTTAACAGTGCATGACCCACGTAGTAGATAGGTTTTTCCACTTTATCTTCCTCTTTTATTAATACTGAACTTACTATTGAGTCTGTCATAGTTAGATAAATATACAGGTTTTCCCCTGATATTGGTTTTGAAGGAATTAGAGGACTGCCCATGTACTTTTTCAATTCCTAGAATGCTTTCTCGCATTCATTAATCCACACTAGATTTTTTCCCCCACAGAGAGTTTTAAAGAATGACAAGTATTTATATGTTGCTCGTGAAATAAAGCAACTTAAAGCATCAACCCTATGTTAATAATTGGACCTTTTTTATTGTTTTTGGTGACTCCATATCCAACAGAGTCTAAATTTTATCAAGATTAGCTTCAATTCCTCGTGGACTGACCATGAATCCTAAGAATTTTTTGAAAGATACTCCAAAAGCACATTTACTCAGATTAAGCTTCATGTTAAAATGTTTCAGAATTTTGAAAGCTTCCTTCAAGTTTGCAACGTGGTCCTTCATTTTCTTGCTTTTAACAAGCATGTCATCTATATAAACTTCCATTTTCCTTCCAATCTGTCCAACAAATATCTTATTGACCAACCTTTGATAGGTTGCTCCAATATTTTTCAACCCAAAAGGCATTACTTTATAACAATATAAGCCTTTATTTGTAATGAATGTTGTTTTCTCCCTATCTAAATGATGCATTTGAAGTTGGTTATAACCTGAGTCTGCATCCATAAATGTGAGTGATTCATACCTTGTGGTTGCATTAACTAGTTGGTCAATCTGGATAAAGGAAAACTATCCTTGGGGCACGCTTTGTTCAAGTCAACAAAGTCTATGCAAATCATTCACTTTGCATTTGGTTTTTTTACCATTACTATATTAGCTAGCCAGGTAAGGTAATGCACTTCTCTAATAAATCCTTCTTTTAACAACTTATCAACTTCCTCAACAATTGCTTCAAGTCTTTCAAGATTAAATGACCTCTTTTTACCCACACTATTTTAGAACCACGATTGACATTCAATTGATGGGTTATTACTTCAGGATTTATACCAAGCATGTCTTCGTGGGACCATGCGAATACATCATAGTTCACTTTAAGAAAACTTTCGAGTTATACACACATCTCTAGATTTAGCGATTGGCCAACTTGGGTGCACACACTTTGATCTCCTTACTGCAACTGGAGAATGTTTGATTCTTTTACTGGCGAACCTCTTTACTCATCTTTTTCTTCCCTTAGGTCAAACATAATCTGTAAGTTGTCATGTCTGTCCATCCGGCCACTCAAAACTGTAGCGTAGCATCTTCTAGACTCCTCTTGATTAACTCTCAAAACTCTAACTCCTCCTTCTGTTGGAAACTTTATCATCAAATGGTAAGTTAAAGTTACTGTTCAGAACATGTTTAAAATTGGTCTTCCCAAAATGACATTGTAAACCAACGGATGTCCTACTACTAAGAAATTTACAATCTTAATAACTTGGTGGGGTGGTTCCCTCATAGTCACTAACAATTCTCTGCTACCTAAAAGGATCAAACATTCTCCCCCATAACCAATTAAGGGTGTGCGCATTAGTTTTAATTTTTCTCTTCCAATCTCCATTTTATCAAACGCTGCTGCATACAGAATATCTGCGAAACTTTTATTGCCTATCAGAACGCTGTAGACGTTCCTATTTGCCAGGATTATAGAGATGACTAAGGCATCATCATAGGGCTGATGTATTCCTCTCGCCTCTTTATCTGCAAATGAAATAGTGTTATGTCTTATTTTGGCTTCATTTTGAAGTCCACTAGCTAAATCTACAACAAAAACCCCTGGTGTGTTTCTGGCCTCTCTATCATGGGCTTTTCAAGCCCTATTAGAATCTCCTCCACTTGCAGGTCCACCAATTATGGTCCTTATGAGTGTGCCACTCGCAATATCTTGGTTTTCTACTTGCACGGCTGTAGATAGTGTTATTTTCTGTGGAGTATGGAATAGCTCCTTGTCGTGTATTCTTCCACCATCCTTCCTCACAAATTCTTTAAGATATCCTCTCTAGATCAAGGATTCTATTTCTTCATTGAGATCAAAATAATATTTTGTATTATGGCCATGATCTCAGTGGTATTGGCAATATTTGTTTCAATCCATTTGATTGGGCGCTGTCTTGATGTCCTTGGGCTTTCGTAGTAAGTGTAAGTTTCTAATTTTCATTAGCACTTGATCTTTAAGCAAATTAACTGGTGTATACCTCGGGAACCTACTCGGCGGAACCCTTGACCTTTGTTTTTTGTTCTACTTATTTTTTCTTTGTTTTTAACTTGTTCCTTATTTCTTTTCTTTTTTCCTCCTACTCTTTGTGATTTTGGGTCAGCCCTCATTTTCGCATTAGTTAACTCATCTGCGTTAGAATACTTTTGGGCTCGTAATAACAATTCCATGAAAGTTCTTGGTGCATTTTTTAGAAACGAGTAATGAAATTTCTCTGGTTGCAACCTGGCCATAATAGCAATCAATGCCATTGCATCACTATAGTTTTCCACACTTACAGCTTGTTTGTTAAAACGAGTAACGTAATCTTTCAAAGATTCATCATTCCCTTACTTAACCGATAGAAGATGAGTTGAAGGAAGTGATGGTCTTTGGCTCTAACAAATTGGCTGACAAATATCTGACTTAGCTGGGCAAATAGGGAAATCGATCTTGGTTTTAGCTTTCTATACCACCTTCGCGTGACTTCAGTGGTGTTAGCGAGAATGCCCTACACATAGCTGCTCATGATGCTCCATGCAACTCCATCCAAGACCTGTATGTCTCTAGATGTTCTGTCGAATCTCTTTCCCCTCCATATAATTTTATCTGGGGCATTTAAACTTTAAAGGAAGTGGTGCATCCAATATGTCTTTAGTAAAAGGAGGTTTTATCTCCTTCATATATGGTTCAATTAGAGTTTTATCATTATCATCTATTCTTTTCTTGAGCTTTCTTAACTCTGCCTCTAAGCTCGTTGAGTCAGCACTAGACTTAACATGTTCACACATTCTAGATTGGATTCTAGACTGGTGTTTTTCATTCAATCTCTCGCATAGGTCTCTAGAGTTTAATGCTTCTTTGACTTTATTATAATTAGCATGACCGGCATGGCTTCTGACTCGTGAGCCATCTTGAAATCTTTCCCTTTCATGACCATGTTGATCATGATATTGGTGATGTTGTTGTTGCTCCTCCACTAGCAGGGCCGATCCACGATTCATTTGATCCTCTATATACTGGAGCACAAAATTAATGTTTTATGTCAAATCAGCCACTTGCTGCACAAGCAGTGGCTGCGAGCCCTTACTGCTACGCTGCCTTCTTTGGGGGTTTGGGACTCGCATAATCCATAGTTACGATGACTACATTGGCTTTGTTGTCTCATGATTTTGAGTTAAGCGATTTTTTATTTGTAATTAATTATATCTTCTCCACAGACGGTGCCAATCTATTAACACTAATTTTTGGTCAACTACAAAATTAACTAAATGAGATGATATAAAGAGTGAAACACTAAGGATTTACGTGGTTCAGCGCTTGGCCTATGTCCATAAGAGTCAAGAGCGCAAATTTCACTATTGAACAATGATTACAATAGAGTTTTTCTTTCTTGCTATTCGCCTTTTGAATTTTTTTTCCTTGTCCTTTATACCTCTAGAGCTCTCTATTTATAATACAATTTTTTAGTATCTTAAGTCTTCGCTAATTCCTTATTTTGGTCGATTTTTTCTACTTAATTAGAATTTTATTTGGAGTCTATTTTCGTCTCCTTCTCGATGTAGGTTTCCTAATCTTCTAGGTTTTTCTTTCTAGATTTTTTGTTATGCTTTGCTTTTATTGTTTCCTGCAGTGCATGTTTCCTTTTAATTTTTACTTTTCTATGCTTTGGTTCCTGGTTCCTGGACATGACTTTTCATGCTTTCCAGTTTTCATGAAAAATGATGTGTCTTTTATTCTTCATGTGAATTTATGTGACTTTTGACTTTTCTTAGTTCTTGGTTCTTAGTTCCTAGTTCCTATGACTTTTGACTTTCCCTGATTCCTGGTCCCTGGTTTCTGGTTCCTTTTCATGCTCCCATGCTCCATTCTTCATGTACCACTTTAATTAATTCTTTTTCATGCTCCCATACTCCATGCTTCCACTTTAATTAATTCTTTTTCATGCCCCCATGCTCCATGCTTCCTACTTGAATCAATTCTTCCTCATGCTCTCATGCTTCATGCTCCCATGCTTCATGTTTCCACTTTAATTAATTCTTTTTCATGCACCCATGGATTTGCATGCTTTACTTTTCTCTTTGACATCAATTATTGTCCGGTACAATCTGTTCTTGACACCACATTTAGTAGAAGATCATTATCCTTTAGCACAAGAAGATCTTGATACCACGTATACTAGAGTAAGGATTATGAAGAGTGGAAATACCCTCTCATAAATTAATTAGAAGTAAAAAAAGACTATTAAACCCATGTGAAGTGTTGAGTGTGAATTCAGAGACTGCAACACCTCATTTGTACATTTTCATCTTTAATTTATTTATACTATTTTATTTTAAATCTTAAGATAAAGAAATCACTTCTGACCAATACACATATGAACTTAGAAAATTAACTCTTCACATAATTAAATTTACCTCTTTGTGAGATCAACACTCGTCTTGCAATAGATTCGCGTACTTGCGAGTACAATAAAATTGGCACAACACAATTGATCTAAGATAACAATTGGCAATTGAATTCAATTTAAAATGACCAAAATTTACTTTTCATTTGGCTTTGTATTAACATTAAGTAGTAAAAACAAGAAAAATGGGCAAGGAAAGCCAAAAGAGTTGCTCTAGGGCATGATTTGACATCGTAGAGACATTATAGCAGGTAGAAAATAATAAGATTTGATCTTTTCAATATATTTTGAGCAAAATTTTTAATAAGTCCTGACATATCTAGTTAATTGTTATTCCAGATAATTTGGAAACATGACACCTGAAGTTGATTTGTTAATTAAATTCAAACTATCAATCAATGGATGCCTCTATATATACTAAGTTAAATTTAATTGTTACTCTCTATCCAATGTATGTTGGATTGTTGAAATAGCATGCGCTAATTTGTGTGCTCAGTGATGATTGTGTTAGCTAATTGTGATTTTAAAAAAAATTATTTAAGTTTAGTTGAATAATATTTTCAATATAAACAATTCTTTTAGTGCTATGTTTGGTTGCTGTAAAAAGTCAGGAAGAGAACAATGCTATCTAATTTTCTTTTTGCTATGTTCATTATAGAAAACTCAAGTTTAATATGGAATCTTCCAGCTCTTTGGTCATTGTAGATTATGTAAGAAATATAGAAGTTTATTATAGAATCTGACATATTTAGTAATTTTAGCGAATATATTCAAAACTTGCAAAATGTCTAGAGTACTTATCAAAAGTCTCAAAGATAGATTTTTCTTAGATTTAAGCATCCATATTGGATAAACTTTGCTTTGTAGCTTTGTATTTACAATATATTTGTCGGACCAGAATGAAACAAATCAAAAGATTGAAGGAAACGACATGAAGCTCTGCGTTTTGGTATCTGGTGTCAAAGCAAAACGGCACAGTAATCTGTATTCCATGATGTCTTAATATCACTTCACAAAACGACCTAAGGTTCTACCATTTTTTGTTACAAGAATCACGAGCAATGCACGTGAGTTTTTTAATGATGTGTGAAGGCTGTTAAAGTTGTTAATGACATATGCTTCTCACGTGCTGGGGTTGCTTCTGGGTTTGTTATAAACACAGGAACTGATGTTGATTTTAGTGTAACGAACACAAAGAGTTCCAGAGGATTCAAGAGAGAGAAAGCTTATGTGAAGAGGGTTTCTTGTTCTTTAATCTTCGCTCTGTAACTCTGAGCATAAAGAAGACTTGTTTCAATCAATAAAGCTGATCAATTTGTTCCTTCGTGGATGTAAGTCAATGATGAATTGACTGAACCACGTAACTTGCTGTTTTTTAATTCATTCTTGTGGTTTTTGTGTTTTCTCTTATTGTTTCTTGTTAATTCATTGTTTTGGTTAGTCATTATTCATCATTTTGAGTTCAGATTATCTTTAATTCATCTTGGAAATCTGATCTAGTAATCTTGGGAGAGGTTGCTCAAGTTGGTTAATATAACTTACCAATCTCTATAATTGGTATCAGAGGTCTCTTGATCAGATACAAGTATGGCTACTCCTAAAGTTGATCTTGAGAAGTTTAATGGGAGGCATTGTTGATTACACAAGGCTTGGGTGATGCAGTAGAACCAATAACCAAGAAAAAAGGGGAATGAGGTGTCTTCATCTAAATCTCCAAAACAAGCTGCTGAGATCGACAAGAAAGCAAGAAGTACAATAATTTCGAGTTTGAGTGACTCATTTATTAAAGAAGTGGCAAAGGAGATAACAGTGGCAGAGCTATGGGCAAAGCTTGAGAATCTATACATGACAAAGTCTCTAGCTAACATGCTTTATATTAAGAAAAAGATATTTACATTAAAGATGGTTAATGGATCTTCTCTTGAGGAACATATTGATGAGTTCAACAAAGTTTGTGACACTTTAGAGACCATTGATGAGGGCCTGAATGATGAAGGCAAAACTCTACTTCTAATAAGTTCCTTACCACAGTCATACTCCAATTTTGTGGATGCTCTGATGTATGGTAGACAAATCTTGTCACTATATGAGGTTAAGGCTACATTGAATACCAGAGGTTTATAAGAAAAGCAAGTGAACATGGAAAGTGGAGAGGGATTAATTGTGAAAGGAAGAAATGACAGAAATGATGTAAATAAAAAGAAGCAGGGAAATGAAAAGAACAAAAACAAGAATTTGAATTGTTTTCAGTGTCACAAGGAATAACACTTCAAGAAAGACTACCCTGAGAAGAAATAAAAGAAGAAAGAACATAATGAAGATGCAGCCATAGTTGAAGATGAGAGATATGAATCAGCTGGAGTGTGTGTTGTTGAGTGTTAGAAAATGCATATTTATAAAGGACAAAACCGTCATTTTACATTTCAAGTCTTACTAACACCTTTACTTTTATGAATTTAACCTTCTTTTGATTTAATTCCGTTTGTTTTATTTTAATTAAGTATTTTATGTATTTTAGGGGCATCATAGTCATTTCACAATAAACGAGAGATCAGATGGCAAAACGGACATCACTTTTGAACTCAGGACGGTCGAAAACCTTAGGAGGAGCATAAAAGGAAAAATAGCATTGTTCACATGTACGGTACTATTCACGTGTACGGTACTGTATACGTTACTGTTCACGACACTGTTCACATAGACGGACGATGACGTGGCATTGACCGATGATGTGGCATTGACTGATGAGGTGTCATGATCCTGTTGGGCTAAAATTCTTATGTACTGTTGATGGTGACGTGGCAGCATATCAGTGGACAAAAAATCTCGCGTACGGTACATGCATCACATAGGATTATTTTCAACCAAACCGCGTTACTGTTCATCCAGGTCAAACCGTGTTACTGTTCATCCACGTGGTCAAACCGCGTACTGTTGACTGATGACGTGGCGCAATCCTGAGCGTCCAAACTATTTGTAATCCGATGGCCATGATTTACTCCATGTATCTATAAAAAGGGGGCCTCTCCCCCCTAATTGGATAGCTCTGAATCCATTTTTGGACTCTGTTTTCTGTAATTCCCTCTCCATCTAGTGTTTTCTTCGTATTTTAATAAATTCTCATTTTGCCCCTAGTTCAATTAGGGGTGGCTAATTTTCTTTCAAGCTTGGGTTGAAGGTGAAGTCTCAACATGTGTCATGGGCTTAATTTGGTAAATTTATTTTCTCTTCCCCTCTAGTTTTTGTGGATGTTTTGACTTCTCGTCGATAAATAATACTAATCTTGTCTAGTACCGCCTTGGTTTCACCGGCCCTCTAGTACAAGGTTATTATTATTTGGCACGATAAGCCCTTAGCACCATATTGATTAGAGCGTGGTTCATGAGGTGTGGATTCCCCCCTCATGATTTAATTGGCATTAATACGGATTATTTAGCCCATGATGCATGTTGATACGGATCCAGATACCCAAGTACGTCATCTCAATAAAATTCTCTTCAATTTATTCTTGTCATTTCAATTCCAATTTTAGAATTTATTCTCGCCATTTTAATTTAAGTTTTAGCATATTCCAAATCATTTCCACCACAGATCAAATCACCCATTCACAAAATTAATTCTACACAATTAAAATCCACCTCCTCGTGGGATCGACACTCGTCACCATTGATCTATACTACAATAGATTCGTGCGCTTGCGAGTTCAACAAAATTTGCACAACAAGTTTTTGGTGCCGTTGCCGGGGAGGTAAGTAATTTTAATTCATAGAATTAATTTTTGTGAATAATTTCTTTTATTTGTTTTCTTGTATTTTTTTTATTATTAATAAAAAGAAAAAAAAAGTGAATCTACATTTAAAGGTTAGTATTTCTTTTCTTTTTCTCTTCTTTAAAATTCTGTAATTTATTTTTCTTTGTAATTTTTTTTTGTTTATTTTATTAATTTAATTTTTAGTTAATTTATTTCACGTATTTATTTTTGTATATTTTTATAGAAAGGTTTTAATAGCGCAATAAGGTTAGTATCGTAATTTCTCCCTCTTCTTTATTTTTATTTGTTTTGTTCCCATCTTTATTTTTATTTTTATTTTATTTGTTTTGCATGCATGGTCGTAGGTCATTATTACCTAATCTTGAACGTATAGACCTTGAACTAGAAAAAACACTTCGCACGCACAAGAACATTAAAAATAAATTTGGAATGGATTTACAAGCACCACAGGAGAGGCCATTTAAGGATTATTTCAGTCCTTTAGCCAATTTGAGCACATCATGCATAAGATACCCAAATGTAGCTGCTAGGAGTTTTGAATTAAAACCTAGTGTGCTAAATTGTCTCCCAACATTCTATGGCCTAGAAAATGAGGACCCATATAATCATCTGAATGATTTTCATGCCATTTGTCAAACTTTTAAATATGAAAATTTTTCAGACGATGATGTTAAACTCAGATTATTCCCATTTTCTTTAAAGGATAGAGCTCGTTCATGGTTAAATACTTTGCCTGCTAATAGCATTTCATCATGGGAACAAATGGTAACGAAATTTTTGAATAAATATTTCCCAGTGCATAAAACCAATGCTATTCGCAGGGAAATCTCGGAGTTTATCCAGAGAGAGGACGAGCAATTTTTCAAAATGTGGGAGCGATTCAATGGGCTACTCTTGAAGTATCCACATCATGGGTACGAGAAATGGCACCAATGCCAATACTTTTTGGAGGGATTATTGCCGAATGTGCAAGAATGGCTAATGGCAACAAGTGGAGGATAGCTAATGTCAAAAAGTGCATCAGAGATTTGGGAATTCTTCCAGCGACAAGCGGATAATTCCCAACAACGGAGTCGATCAATCAGGAATACTATAAAAATTAAGGGAGTAAATGAGGTTCAAATTGGCAAGTTAACTTCGGGATTCAAAGAAGTCAAGGAGATGGTTGAAGGTCTTGCTTGACAAATAGCATCGTTATCGACTGCTAAATCAACAGAACCACATGACCCTGACTCATACTCCGATCAAGCCAATGCCATAGGTGTAATGAGAAAACCATCGAATTACAACCCATACTCCAACATATATAACCCTGGATGGAGAGACCACCCCAATTTTTCATGGTCTCAAGGATTCCAACAGAATGGACCAGCAGCTCCAGCTCCACCAATGCAACAAATTTCTCAAATTCCCCAAACCTCTCAGCCCCCATTTAGACCATACAATCAAAACCAGAACTACTCTCAACCCAGACCATGGGAGGATTCATTCCAAAATCTCAATAATCTTACTCACTCTACGATTGAGCAACAGAACCGCACCATTGATGGACTGCGAAATGAGTTAAGAGCAGACTTCAACTCACAAGCTCAATCAGTTTCAAGCCTCGAGAAGATGGTGGGACAACTTGCTTCTTCAGTTCAGACCTTGGCAATGACTGTTGAGAAAGGCAAATTTCCAAGTCAACCAGTGCCTAATCCTAAAGGAGTGCATGAAGCAAGTACTAGTTCACCACAGCAGCATGGAGAAATCAAAGCAGTTATGACCTTGCGAAAAGGAAAAGAAGTCGACAACAAAGTGGAGATGCCGGTGACAAAAGAAACCAAATTGTACCTGTGAGTGTTGAGGACTCATCACCGGAGGAGAAAGAAGAAACCAACCCACGAGAATATATTCCTAAATCTCAATTTCCTCAGAGGTTAGCTAAAGGCAAAAAGGGAAAATCCACAGGTGAGATTCTTGAAATCTTCAAACAAGTAAGTGTTAACATCCCTTTACTTAATGCTATTAAACAAGTTCCATCTTATGCCAAGTTTCTTAAAGACCTTTGTACTAAAAAGAGAAATATGCATGTTCAAAAGAAAGCATTTTTAACAGAAAATGTTAGTTCTATACTCCAACATAAAATTCCTTTAAAATGCAAAGATCTAGGCTCCCCCACTATCTCATGTAGTATAGGGAACCACACAATTGAGAATGCTTTGTTGGATTTAGGAGCTAGTGTAAATCTGTTGCCTTATTCAGTATTCGTGAAACTTGGACTGGGAGAATTACACCCAACTCCAGTGGTGTTGCAGCTTGTAGATCGGTCCACGAAAATACCTCATGGTATTGTGGAGGACGTGCTTATCCAGGTAGACAAGTTTTATTTTCCTGTTGATTTCATTGTAATTGACACTCAACCAATACAGAATTCAAGGAAGCACATCCCCATTATTCTAGGCCGACCTTTCTTGGCAACTGCGGATACTCACATTCAATGCAGGACTGGAAATATGCAGCATTTTTTCTGATATGGTTGAACGATTCCTTAAAGTCTTTATGGATGACTTTTCTGTCTTTGGTGATTCGTTTGATCAATGTTTACATCATCTAACACTAGTTCTGCAGAGATGTATCGAGAAGAACTTGGTCTTAAATTGGGAGAAATGCCATTTTATAGTAAAACAAGGTATTGTTCTCGGTCACATCATTTCGAGCAAAGGTATTGAAGTTGACAAAGTCAAGGTGAATCTCATTTATAATCTTCCTCCACCCAAAACAGTCAGAGAAGTAAGATCTTTCCTTGGGCATGCTGGTTTCTATACACGTTTCATTAAAGATTTTAGCAAAGTTTCTAGACCCTTATGCAATTTACTTGCTAAGGATGTACAATTTATCTTTAATGATTCATGTCTTGTGGCTTTTGAAAAGTTAAAGCAGTTGTTAACATCATTCAGCCCCCAAACTGGAGCTTACCATTTGAACTCATGTGCGATGCATCTGATTATGCAGTAGGAGCAGTATTAGGGCAAAGAGTTGATCGAATTCCCCATGTTTTTTATTATGCTAGTATGACATTAAATGATGCACAGTTGAACTATTCAACTACTGAAAAAGAAATGCTAGCAGTAGTGTTTGCATTGGAAAAATTTCGATCTTATCTCATTGGTTGTAAAATAATTATATTCACAGATCATGCTGCTCTTAAATATCTTCTCACAAAGAAATATGCAAAAGCTAGACTAATTCGTTGGGTGTTACTTTTACAGGAATTTGACTTGGAATTCAAAGATAAGAAAGGAACAGAAAATGTTGTGGCAGACCACCTCTCTCGTCTCCATTTTGACACAATTACAGAGCCATTAATATTGAATGAGTCATTTCCAGATGAACAATTAATGAGTGTGGAAGTATTACCTTGGTATGCTGATATAGTTAATTATCTTGTTACAAGTAAACTTCCAGAGCATTGGATCAAGCAAGATAAGGCTAAATTCTTTGCAGAGATAAAGAATTTCTTTTGGGATGACCCGTATTTATTCAAGTATTGTGCAGACCAAATTGTTAGACGATGTGTCCCAGAAAATAAAATTCAAAATATTCTTTCATTCTGCCATGAACAAGCTTGTGGAGGCCATTTCAGTGCTAAGAAAACAGCGACTAAAGTTTTACAATGTGGTTTCTATTGGCCAACTATATTTCATGATGCTTACACTTTTTGTTCTTCATGTGATAGGTGTCAACGAATAAGGAGCATTACACAAAGGAACATGATGCCACTAAATCCAATTTTAGTGGTTGAGATTTTTTATGTATGGGGTATCAACTTCATGGGACCCTTTCCCCCTTCTTTTGGCCATCAATACATATTGGTTGCTGTTGACTACGTATCGAAATGGGTAGAAGCAATTCCATGTAGGACCAATGATCACAAGGTGGTAATAGCATTTTTGAAAAGTAACATTGTTTCACGCTTTGGATTCCCTCGAGCAATAATCAGTGATGGTGGTGCCCACTTTTGTAACAAAGCATTCAAAACTCTTTTGACAAAGTATTCAATCACACACAAAGTGGCGACTCCGTATCATCCACAAACCAGTGGCCAAGTTGAGATATCCAATCGAGAAATAAAGCACATATTAGAAAAAACGGTGAGGCCAGACAGGAAAGATTGGTCATTAAGACTTGATGATGCATTATGGGCATATAGAACGGCTTTCAAGACCCTGATTGGGATGTCACCCTACAGGCTAGTGTATGGAAAAGCTTGCCACCTACCTGTGGAACTCGAGCATCGTGCGTATTGGGCCATCAAGAAATTCAATTTTGACATGCAGCAAGCCAGCTCAGAAAGAAGATTACAGTTGGCAGAACTTGAAGAAATTCGCAATGATGCATACAAAAATGCCAAGATTTACAAGCAACGGATGAAAGTCTTTCATGACAAGCAAATTATGAGAAAATCATTCACTCCAGGTCAGAAAGTGCTTTTATTCAATTCTCGCTTACACCTATTCTCAGGTAAGTTATGCTCTCGTTGGTCTGGCCCATGTATTGTTCATACTGTTTTTCCACATGGGGCAATTGAAATTAAGGACCCAAAGAACGGTGTCACGTTTAAAGTTAATGGTCAAAGATTAAAGCCATATCTAGAATACCAACCACATGGAGAAGACATCGAAATAAATTTGAGTGATCCACCAAATTTGAATTGATTTTTTTCTTTTCGGTGATTTGATTTTTTCTTTCTTTCTTTATATTATTCTTTTGCTAAATTGAAATTATTTTTGCATAAGTGTGTTTGTTTAACTATTAAGTTTTCTCTTATCATTTTTAAGCATGAGTACCTTACTTAGTCCATTCCTCCTGAACATTCTTAAACCACATCAACATGTCAAAACTCATCTCAAAAGGAAGATTCAATTTTGTAAAACACATCGCATTTGGGCTCTACAACCACCAGAGTTAGTATCCTATGTTGAGGGTCTAGAAAGCCAACTCAGAGATATTGAGAGAAGTGTTTACGACATCCAGTTGGAGCTTGAGGTGAATTCAATAAGAGGACGATTTTAATTTTCTTTGTGTGTTTTAATTTGTTTTTCTGTTTGTGTGCTTTAGTTTGTTACCCCGGTGAAGTGGCGGATAACGGTACTCCGTGAAAATCAAGTCGGTTACTTCAGTTTCCCATAATAACTGATATTCTGAGGCGAAAGTATGAACAGAAACGAGATTCTAGCAAAACTTCACAAGCGATTCCCTTCACTTCCTCAGAATGCCCTCCTTACGATCTATAAAGCTCGGTCCGAACGCATGCGATTACTCATGAGGAATAACATACCTGCTGACATCCGTTGGTTAATCGAGGCTAAAGTACGATCGGCAGGTGAGTTACCTCCAAAATTTATTGCATACATGCCTGGTTGTGGTAAAGGAAATTATGCAAGAAAACGACGAGCTCGAAGAATTTCTGTTGCTTGTCATAAGTGTGGCAGAATGAGTTGCAATAAAAACCCATGTTCTTTAGGAATGGTGTCTGATAACAGAGAAAATAAGATTCAATTCATTAGGGATGGCTTGAATAAGGAGTCATTGGATGATATCCTTTTGTCTCTTGAAACGCATCCCAGTGGATATGTGCAAGGAGCGATTCTCCAGTTATGGCCATTATTTCAGAAAGAGCATGCACGATATAGTCTCGGGAATCTGACTATAAACGACCCTGTTTGCCAATTTATAAGAAAACTGGATGAGAAGCCTATCCTCAACCCATAGAGGGCGTTCAAGCCGTTTCTGGACGTAAAACCAGAGGAAGATGTGAGCCACAGTCGCAACTATCTGTAAATATCCTTTCACTTTACTGTTATTTTATTTCACTATTATTCTATTGTGTGCATTATTGTCTTTAATAATTTTATTACTGTTTACTTTTTCCTTTTTGACTCGCGAGCCATGTGCTTTACGCGTTATTTGACACTGACATGTTACCTCATATACAACTGTGACCCACTGTCACCAAGACTCTTAAATGTGATTTTTTTTTGTCAAGCACTCACAAATTATTTTTTGAGAAGTATCACAATGGCAGCTACTCCAAATAGACAATTCAAGAACATTTGTGTGTTTTCTGGATTTACTTATGGCAAAAATAAAGAGTTCATTAAGGCAGCCATCGATCTTGGTCGAAGTATAGCAGAGAGAAAATTACACTTGGTGTATGGAGGAGGTAACCGAGGGTTATCAAAAATGGTCTCAGAAGCAGCTTTTATCAGAGGAAGTCAAGTGTTAGGCATCATCCCAAGAGTCCTAAAACCATTGGGCAGTTCGTCTGACTCATCAACTGGAGAAGAGTTAGTCGTCTCAGGTATGCAAGAAAGAATAACTGAAATGCTTAATCATGCTGATGCTTTTATTTTCCTTCCAGGAGATCTTGCAACACTAGAGGCACTTATCACACTAGCATCTTGGGCCCATCTGCACATCCACCAAAAACCCATCGGTTTGTTAAATATCAACAACTTTTATGATGGCTTTATCGCATTTCTTAACCATGCAATAAAAAACTATTTCATTCCCTCTAATGCGAAAAAACTCTTTATTTGTGCTCACACTGCTAATGAGCTACTTGATATGTTACAAGCTTATAGACCGGAGCCAGACCCCTGGACCTTTGTGTTGGAGCATCCAAATAATGATGGTAACAGTAGCCGCAGTAAGAAGTACAAATTAGATTTAACTCTCCGCTTGTAAATATTGTTTTCTGTGTTGCACTACCCAGGTGATGTCTTTTAAACTCTACTTCTTTCCTTTCAAACATTGAGGACAATGTTTCGTTCTGGTTGGGGGGAGGGAATAGTCGATAATTGTGGAATTTTGGTTAAGTTTTTACTAACATTTTGTTGTAGAAACTAACTGTTGCTAACTTTTTGTGTTGAAGATGGCTGAATATGGAGTGTAGTGAAACTAACTGTTGCTAACTTTTTGTGTTGAAGATGGATGAATATGGAGTGTAGTGACTCTAGAAACGCATCTTTATCGTTAAAAAAAAAAATTCAGACATTTTCTTTTTCTTTATTATGTTTTTATGTTTATTTTTCTTCTTTTTTAATTTCTCCTCTATAAATATACATTTTCCAACTTATGAGTCGAAGATGGCTGAATATGGAGTGTAGTGCCTCTAGAAACGCATCTTTTTAAAAAAAAAACAAAACAAAACAAAACCATTTTCGTTTTCTATCATTTTACGTGTAACTTTTCTAATTAATTTTTCTGCATCATTTTCACATTTCTGCATGCATATTTTCTTTTCATGCTTATAATAGGTTGGGGGGTAGAATGTTGTTTGAAAAAAAAAATTGTGTGATTTGTTTTAACATTAGATGACATGATTAATTTCAAATTTTAGTATTTGTATTATCTTTGGTCTTAAGTGATGTTACGTTATGTTTGCTACTCTACATGTTGATATCGGAGACAAATGTGAGTTGCTTGAAGGAATGAACATGTCATAATAAGTACCAAGTGAGTTGTTGAGCCTATCATTTTCTTGGAGAGTAACCCTTTTGCCCATTCTCTATACAGCTTAGCAGTTTATTATTTTATACACGATCTCTAGATTTCTTTTGAGTTAACCCTTAAAAAAATGGTAAAAAAAAAAAAATTTGTTGCTACATTGGGAGGCCCATCTAACTAGTAGATATAGATGATTATTTAGAGCCCTAAAAGACGATGGAAAGGCCATCTTTGATCTGTTTGAGCCTTTCTAGCCATCCCTTTTATTAAATATCCATAGTTAACCCTTTTGAGCCTTTTAAAAAATAAAAGAAAATAAAAAAAAACTTTTTCTTTGTCAACTTATCATCTTGACCCACTCTGATTTGGAGTATTACCCGATGTCTTCTAAGTTCCATCACCTATTTATGTTTGAGAAAAATGTAAATAATTATTTTGTTCAGTGAAGTTATGCCAAAAAAAAAGAGAAAAAAAAAACAAAAGTTGTTGTTTCAAAAGAATAAAAATAAAAATAATAAGTGAAATCCACCTTGCAACTTCCACACAAAAAAAAAATTCTGCATTTTTTTCAAACATACACTTTGTTTTCCTTATTTCCCTTCTTTGTTAGCCATGTCCCTAGCCTACGTTACGTCCTAATAAAAGTCCTTCTTGATTTTAGGGAACTATATTCTAAAGTAGAAGCTAGTTATATGGGCTAAAAAGATGTAGTGATGCATAATAAAAAAAAAGATAAATAAAGTGGGTTGACTAGCATTTTTGTTTGACTTGAGATCATATTATTTCTAAGTTGAGGGCATATTTATTTCATCTTGGTGAGAGCATGTGATATCACTTCTTTATTATTTTCTCTCTCAATTACCATTCATTGGAGTGACTATTTTTAGTGGGTTTAATTTATTTGTGAGGGTGTCACTACTTCCAGTGAGATTTTGGGGTTTGACATGTCATTCTTGAAAGTAGATATAACAAAGTCTACTAGGCTAATTCATGTGGATGGTTGATGTGAGTGTGATGTTGCTTTAGACTGGAGATAATGCTTATACTTTTATTTGATTGCTATCATTAATCTGATTGAATAAACACGAGTGTTTCTAAATTTAAAAAAAAAATCATTTTGAATTTGAATTTGAATTTTATTTTCGCTTCATTTGCTAGGGACTAGCAATAAGCTGGTTGGGGGGTGTGTTGAGTGTTAGAAAATGCATATTTATAAAGGAAAAAACCGTCATTTTACATTTCAAGTCTTACTAACACCTTTACTTTTATGAATTTAACCTTCTTTTGATTTAATTCCATTTGTTTTATTTTAATTAAGTATTTTATGTATTTTAGGGACATCATAGTCATTTCACAATAAACAAGAGATCATATGGCAAAACGGACATCACTTTTGAACTCAAAACGGTCGAAAACCTTAGGAGGAGCATAAAAGGAAAAATAGCATTGTTCACATGTACGATACTATTCACGTGTACGGTACTGTATACGTTACTGTTCACGACACTGTTCACATAGACAGACGATGATGTGGCATTGATCGATGATGTGGCATTGACTGATGAGGTGTCATGATCCTGTTGGGCTAAAATTCTTATGTACTGTTGATGGTGACGTGGCAGCATATCAGTGGACAAAAAATCTCGCGTACGGTACATGCATCACATAGGATTATTTTCAACCAAACCGCGTTACTGTTCATGCGGGTCAAACCGTGTTACTATTCATCCGCATGGTCAAACCGCGTACTGTTGACTGATGACGTGGCGCAATCCTGAGCGTCCAAACTATTTTTAATCCGATGGCCATGATTTACTCCATGTATCTATAAAAAAAGGGCCTCTCCCCCTAATTGGATAGCTCTGAATCCATTTTTTGGACTCTGTTTTCTGTAATTCCCTCTCCATCTTGTATTTTCTTCGTATTTTAATAAATTTCTATTTTGCCCCTAGTTCAATTATGAGTAGCTAATTTTCTTTCAAGCTTGGGTTGAAGGTGAAGTCTCAACATGTGTCATGGGCTTAATTTGGTAAATTTATTTTCTCTTCCCCTCTAGTTTTTGTGGATGTTTTGACTTCTCGTCGACAAATAATACTAATCTTGTCTAGTACCGCCTTGGTTTCACCGGCCCTCTAGTACAAGGTTATTATTATTTGGCACGATAAGCCCTTAGCACCATATTGATTAGAGCGTGGTTCATGAGGTGTGGATTCCCCCCTCATGATTTAATTGGCATTAATATGGATTATTTAGCCCATGATGCATGTTGATACGGATCTAGATACCCACGTATGTCATCTCAATAGAATTCTCTTCAATTTATTCTTGTCATTTCAATTCCAATTTTAGAATTTATTCTCGTCATTTTAATTTAAGTTTTAGCATATTCCAAATCATTTCCACCACAAATCCAATCACCCATTCACAAAATTAATTCTACACAATTAAAATCCACCTCCTCGTGGGATCGACACTCATCACCATTGATCTATACTACAATAGATTCGTGCGCTTGCGAGTTCAACAAAATTTGCACAACATGTGTGGCAACTGAAGAAGTGCAGAGAGGTAAGTAGATCATTGATTCTGGTTGCACTTTTCATATAAGTCTTATAAAGAGTTACTTTTCGTATTACCATAAATATGTTGGGGGGAAGGATAATGATGGGAAACAATGCAGTGTGTAAGGTCATTGGGATGGGAAACATACATTTGAAACTACATGATGGGACTATGAGGCTAATAAGACAAGTCAGGCATGTACCAGATCTTAAAAGGAACTTAATCTACTTGGGATACTTGATCAAATAGGATGTAGTATAAAATTAGAGTGTGGTGAATTAAGAATCTTAAATGGCTCAACACTGATTATGAAAAGGACAAGAAAAAATGGAGCTTATGTCTTAGATGGGGAAGTAGTGACTGGTGAATCCAATGTGTCTGTTAAGACTAATGCTGATAATACCAGGCTTTGGCATCTGAGGTTGGGACACATAAGCCTAAAGGGTCTTAAAGAATTAGAAAAACAGGGAGTTTTGGGGGCTGACAAGATTGAAGAACTAGATTTCTGTGAGGATTGTGTCCTAAGGAAATCCACATGAGCTAGCTTTAAGAAATCTGTTCATAAAACCAAAAGTATCATGGACTATGTGCACTTAGATCTGTAGGGACCTTCACACGTTTCATCTTTGGGATGGAATAGTTTCTTTATGTCCATAATAGATGATTACTCTAGGACAGTTTGGGTGTATGTACTTAGAACCAAAGATTAGGTGTCTGGGAGGTTTAAAGAGTGGAAAGCACTTGTTGAAAACCAAATAGGGAAGAAGTTGAAAGTTCTTAGAACTGACAATGGACTAGAGTACTACAAGATGTTTGATGAATTTTGCTCAAGAGAAGGCATTGTTAGGCACAGAATAATGAGGCTTACCTAAAGGGCTATGGGCAGAAACTTTACTGACAGCTTGCATGCTAGTAAATTTGAGCACTTTCTCAGCCTTAGACTTCAAAATACCACATCAAAAGTGGTGTAGTAAACCAACAGACTATAACAAGCTAAAAGTGTTTGGTTGTACTGCCTATGCACATGCAAACCAAGGAAAGTTAGCACCAAGAGCACTAAAAGGGCTATTTATAGGTTATCCAGAGGGGGTGAAAGGCTATAAAATTTTATGTACTAACTTGTCCCCTCCTAAATGTATAGTCAGTAGAGATGTGGTGTTTAATTAGCAGATGGTGCTAAGTAAAGGAAAACTTGTTGAAAATGTTGAACTTTAGAATAAAACTGATGATATTATACAGTTTGAGGTAGAGCATCCAGCAAATAAAACTTAAAGTGAAGATGCAAATTCATATGAATAAGTTGCTGGTGATGGGGATACAAGATCAGAACATCCAAGGTCTCATACAGAAGATTATCATCTAGCTAAAGATAGGGAAAAGAGAGTGATAAGATCCCCAAATGGATCTACAGAATTAAGGATGGGCTGACACTAAAAAAGCTAGGTTAATGGCTAAGGGCTGCACTAAAAAAGAAGGAGTTGACTTTAAACAAGTTTTTTCACCAGTAGTTAGACATACTTCAATCAAAGTATTGCTAGCTATGATTGCAGTTTATGACATGGAGCTTGATCAACTCGATGTTAAAACTGCATTCCTGCATGGAATATTACAAAAAGAAATTCTAATGGTTCAGCCAGAGGGGTATGTGGATCTAGAGAGGCCAGAACGTGTGTGTTTGTTAAAGAAATCATTGTATAGTTTAAAACAGTCCCCAAGACAGTGGTATCTCAGGTTTGATGAGTTCATTACAATAAATAGATTCAAAAGATGCAGTTTTGATTGTTGTATCTACTACAAGCTGCTTAAGACACATCTCTACATATACTTGTTGTTGTATGTAGATGATATGTTAATTGCTTGTAAGTTGAGGGATGGTATTGAAGCATTGAAAGAGCTGCTGAGTTCGGAATTTGATATAAAGGATTTAGAACATGCTAGGAAGATTTTAGGCATGAATATAAGAAGGAACATGAAAGAAGGTACTATGTTTCTGTTACAGGAGAACTATGTGAAGAAGATAGTCAAGACATTTGGCATGTCAGTTTGTAAGTCTGTAATGACACCACTGGCCTCCCATTTCAAACTCTATAATATGCAATGTGCTAAGACAGATGAAGAGAGACATGAAATGGCAAAGTTTCCATATGCCAATGTTGTAGGGTGAATGATTTATGCCATGGTCTTAACGAGACTTGATATTCCTCATGCTCTAAGCATTGTTAGTAGATATATGGCAACACCTGGAAAGAAGCACTGGCAAACAGTCAAGTGGATACTAAGGTATTTGAATAGTACTGAGAAATATGGATTATTGTATGAAAGATCAGAAGGGAGAAGTAGTGGTCTGTGGGGTTATGTAGACTCAGATTTTGCTGGGGAATATGACAGGAGAAGATCATTAACATGGTACTTGTTTATGCTCAATGGATGCATTATCAGCTGGAAGGCAAGTTTCCAACATGTTGTTGCTTTATCAACAACAGAAGCTGAATACACAGCAACCACACTGTCAAAGAGATGATTGAAGAGTTGGGGATGAGTCAAAAAATAGTTGAAGTCCACAGTGATAGCTCAAGTGCTATCTACTTGAGTAAAAACATAGCTCATCATGAAAGAACCAAGCATATTGATGTCAAACTACACTTTATCAGAAATGAAGTGTCAAAAGGTGTAATCAAGATGGCAAAGGTTCATACAGATGATAAACCTACAGACATGCTTACAAAAGTTGTTCCTACAGCCAAGTTCAAAGCTTGCTGGAACATGCCTGGTGTTTGTAGCCTCTGAGGATACAAAGGGATGAGGAGAAAATCTTATCAGGATTGATTTGCTTCAAGGTGGAGTTATGCTGGACCATAATGAAACAAATCAAAAGATTGAAGGAAATGACAGGAAGCTCTGTGTTTTGGTATTTAGTGTCAAAGCAAACGGCAAAGTAATCTGCATTCCATGATGTTTTAATTGTTAGGGAAAAATTAGGTTTTTAAATTTTTTATAAAACCTTTTAAGATTGCTCTCATACAATATATAAGAATTTGTAATCTAGAAATCGTACCTTAAAAATCCGATTTGGCTTTTTCTGCTGAAGTGATTTAGGCTCTCAGATCACGATTCGTCACCACCACTCGTGTTAGATCACGATCCGTCACCACTACGCTTGTCAGATCACGAACTGTCACCAATGATCTTCCAGGTTATGACTCAGGTTTAATCTGCACTTCACGTGTGGGCGCCTTTATCACTACCACAGCAACTGGCACAAGAAAATTTTTCTCTCAACAATAGAGAGAAAAATCTTTTTATCTGATCTGTATAAAGTGACTGTCTTATTTTCTTTAGAGAAAATAAGCCTTTTTATATCTCCCTTTAGTGAAAACCCTAGGCTCTAAATAATCAAAAAATAAAACTCGCGTTACTTGCTTTTTCTATAGGGGACCCACCTTGTAAAATAAATGATAGGTCGAGATCAACATAACATTAGCATGGTTAAAATAGCTTGCTGAATATGGTGTAGTATTATGATAAACTCATGCTTCTCATTTTCGTTCTAGATCAAAACAGGTGGATCAGTCGTATTTTTGCTAGTCAATGTATATATAGTATTGTGTTAATAGTGGTTTGAGCATTTGCATATCGTGCTGAAGCTTTTACTTCGTTCAAGCATAACCTCATTTGCAGGAGTTTTGTAAATGACTCATGTCAGGTTTATTGCACTTTTGATTAGTAGATATGCTTTCTGTCAAATTTTGAAATTAATGCAGCCAAATTTGATGTACTTTCTGTCTTATTTTCGTAGTACAGATACTTAAGCAACTAAATTCATAGATTATTATATTTATAGAAAATAAAAAGAAAAAAAGTTTATGAAATAATATCACTAAATAAGAAAAAGAGAATACTGAAAAAAGGGATACACATTTTCGACTATTTCTTTAGTATTTCCAAGGACAAATTCAATTGAAATGTGTAATTATTCGATTTCCAATGGACTATTTCCGATGGCAGTTATTGTCATTTCAACAGCAGTGCCATCACAAATATATTTTTTGTTCCGACTACTCATCGAAAATTGTACTTTTTCAATATGACTTAATACGACATATTCTATTTAAAATGAGCTTTACCGAGGACATATGAATATTCTCAAGGGCATTTGCACTCAGAAATGACCTGTTTTTTTTTTTTTTTTTTGTAGTGATCCCCGATTGATTGTTCGGCATTTTATTAATAAATTTCTCAATTTATCCAACCTTTTTATTTAAAAAATATATATGTGCTTTTACGTAAATTTTATAGTTTTGTAAATAAAAAAGAACATAATATATATTTGTTTGTATAATTGTAAATGAAAGTAATAAATTAATTAGATCATTTCAGTTGTTGTTTTGGAGGCACAAGTTGATAGCATGTAATATAAGAAACCGCGGCAATTCATTTTAGTCTTGAAGCTTTCCGTAGTTAGATTCCGAGTCTCTTAACTACAGTACTTCACTTTTGAATATGTTTTGAATTTGACTTATAAAAAAGTCTTCCCATAAAACATTAAGAAAATTCCAAAAGTTGTTAATAATGTGTGATTATCTCTTTGGAGAGTTGAGTTGGTAGGCACATATCGGCCTCAATTTTTAGACTGAGTCTGGGTTTAATGCTAAAGTGTGACCTCTCTATCCTGATTTCGTGTCTCATTAGTTCACATGGGTTAAATTTTAAAAAAAAAAATGACCTTTTTAGAGAATCTCTTGTTGCTCTCACAAAAATAAATTATTTTTAAATATATAAGTGCATGGCCAGCATATATACTTAAAAAATTAACTCAAAATTTGAGAGTTCTGTAAAATTTAGATTAGAAGCTCGATGAGCCCATGTGTGATGTTTTCCTCTATTAATTAATTATTTTAAGCATTTGGTATAAAGGAATAATTAATCATGACTATACTTTATTTTTAGATATCCAATGGTGATTTTATAGCAACCCCACATGTGAAGTTCATTTTAAAGCATGTACGAAGAAGATTATATCATTTCTCTATTCTCTAATGGCCTAATTGACTAGTATTCACGTAACTTTATCTTTTAAGGATGTCATCAGTCATCATAAATATAAATATACGATCATCCAAAACAAAATCTTATACACTGTTAATAATAACGTATCATAATCTAAGAAAAAGCTATTGTCCAAAAAACTAAGTAAGATGGAGTTGAAAGAGAAGCTTAATTATTTGCATGTCAACTCTAAAACCAAGTTTGTTTGTGCTACCAAAACCAACAATGACAAAATAAATTAATCTCTCATAGCATGTCAACTCTTACTTGACTATATATATTGATACATGTACAGAGAAAGAGAATCATTCTCAGGTGGGGAAGTCTGAATTTTATAAAATTTGGGACAATTTGACAATAGTGCCAACATACATTTACAACATTGTCAAATAATTTTTAATGTTAAAAAAATCTATTCATACAGTTGTCAACTCGTTCTGAAATTTATATTTGAATTACAAAATTTTGATATATATTGGGGCGGGGGCTGGGGGGGGCGGGGCTTCCCTAATGGGGATGCCTGTATGAAATTATGTGCGGACACAAAATTTATAACATTGTGAAACCTTTTACAACATTGTAAAAATACAAGTCTGTAAGAAATTTGTGCGTAGTTGAGAATTTTCCAATATATATATAAAACATGAAAAAACAGGGCTGACTTGGCATTTGGTCGTGCATTAACAAAATAAATTTATAAAATTTTCACTCCTTTTTTCTTTAAAATATAAAAGTCTAAAGTCAACATTGGGCAATTACATTAGCTGTAACGCAGTCTCTTAACGATTTTCTATGATTTCCGAGTTGAATAGTTCACAGGAGAACATATGAACAGAATATAAAAGTACGAATCTTTCCCTTGTACGTGAATGGATCCAAGCAAATGTCTGATTTGCTCTAAACACAGCTAGCAGCAGTCATGGATGGGGCTGAAATAGTAATAACATAAGTTTAGGTTTCTCTTTATTATCATCATATATGCATGAAGCCGCCAAAATGGACCAAAACTAAAACGAGTATCAATGTCAAAGAGAAAAGAATAGCCAGCACTATAAATACCATGCAACGATTGAGCATCTTCTTCATCATCTTTCAATACTCGAGATAACAGTTAATCCATTTATTCATTAGGTACTTGCAAGAAGCTAGCTAGATAGCACCTAAAATGGCTTCCTTTTCTCAAACAAATAAGTTTACGTGTACAATTTTTGTCTCCACGTTGTTGTTGATCATCTCTACGCAATGTGAAGCACAACTTTCACCAACATTCTACGATGCCACTTGCCCAAGTGCCCTCAACACAATCCGAACAGGCATTAGAAATGCTGCTTCACGAGAGCGTAGGATGGCGGCATCCCTCATTCGCCTCCATTTTCATGATTGCTTCGTTCAAGGTTGTGACGCGTCCATTTTGTTGGACGATTCCTCCTCCATTGACAGCGAGAAAAATGCACTTCCAAATTTTAAATCAGCTAGAGGGTTCGAAGTTATAGATAGTGTCAAGTCTCAACTGGAGAGAGTTTGCCCTGGAGTTGTTTCATGCGCTGATATCGTTGCTGTTGCAGCCCGTGATGCTTCTTTCGCTGTGAGTAAATCATCATTAATTTTCTACAAGATTAATACAATAAGAGACATAGTGCTAACAGAAACAGTGATAAGCCGATGCCGTTCTGTGCTATTAATTTTGATATATAATTCATTGTTAGTTCTGGTTAATTAATTAATTTGAAAAAATTAATTACAGGTTGGAGGACCATCATGGACAGTTAAGCTTGGTAGAAAAGACTCAACAACTGCAAGCAGAAGCCTGGCTGAAAATCTCCCTAGCTTTACAGATGGCCTGGACAAACTTATTTCCACCTTCGCTACCAAAGGCTTGAATGCAAGAGACTTGGTTGCCCTTTCAGGTATCCCTCCCTCTCTCTCTATATATATATATAATATTTGCCAGATCATAATGTATATAAAAAATAATATTTCTTAATTAACTATGTCTAAGTAATCAATAATATTAATTAATTTATTGTTTCATTTGAAATTCAGGAGCTCATACAATTGGCCAAGCACAATGTGCATTTTTCCGTGACAGGATTTATAACAATCAAAGCAATATTGATGCTGGATTCGCGAGCACTCGAAGGCGTCAGTGCCCGGCTAATGGTGGCGACAGCAATCTATCACCACTTGATTTGGTGACACCCAATTCTTTCGATAACAATTACTTCAAGAATCTCATTCAGAAGAAGGGACTTCTCGCATCAGACCAAGTTCTTTTTAGTGGTGGATCCACCGACTACATCGTTGATGAATATAGCAAAAACCCTTCAAAATTTAAATCTGATTTTGCAGCTGCCATGATTAAGATGGCAGATATCAGTCCTCTCACAGGCACTGCTGGACAAATTCGAAGAGTTTGCAATATTGTCAACTAAATGATTTAGTTTTTCTATTCTTTGATTTAGTTTTCTAATAATAAATAACGGCAGGTCTACTGGCCCTGCATTTGTATTCTGGTTATCCAATTGTGTATTGTTTTGTTTATTAATTAAGTTAATCATTATAAAATTTTAATTGTGTATTCCCAACTTTCTGGCATAGTAAGAATGATCGATAATTACTCGTATTTTATTGACATGCAAAATCGTGATACCCTAAACTTTCTGTAATTAATTAGTTCCAAATAATATCCACCAACATTAATTCTACCGGAAGCATGACATGTTATTAAACTTATATGACAGTGCAACAGATAAGAAACGAATTATGTTTGAAATGCTAAAGTTATATGACTTCCAAATATTTGTCATCAAAATTCTGCCCACATGTTGATACCATATATGCAAGCCAAGAGCAAAACAATAAGTGCATGTAAAATTATTTCATGTGATTGAGGATCAAAACAACCAATAATACAGTATCTCAAGAATGAAAGTACGGTATTAGATAAGCTATAAATCACGTGCATTACATGATTTTTCTTTTATAATCAAATCGAAGAGTAGTTTCACACATTAGATCTCATGCGGCATTAGAGAAATTTTTATGGATATGATTACCTGTGAACTCCAATTAGTTATATTCAGTTATGAGTTATGAGGTGGCAATCTCAGTCAGCTGGAGTGGGACCCACTGGTGGTTAAATAGTTATTATAAACAACTAGTTTGTGCAGCTGTATAAAAGTAACGGAGCAAGCTAACTGGGAACCACCTTTGTAAGATCAATTGAGTGACGCTTTGAGAGAGATCAAGTGGTCTTTGCGGGAAAATTTGTTTCTTGTTCTCTTGAGAGTGTTCTTGTAATTGATCTGGTTCAATAAAAGCTTTAACCCTACTTTTTCTTAGTCATGGATGTAGGTACCTTGGTATTGAACCACGTTAACTCTTGAGTGTTGATTCTTTTCTTCTTTCTTCTTAATTCTTTTGTTGCATTGGTTTATTTCTTTATAATATTGATCTTGATTGATCAAAAGATTAGGAATCTGACTTGATACACTATTAAACTGGTATTAAGGCTTTGGTCTCTCTGTTCTTGATTACCATATGGCAACCACCAACTTCGATCTTGAAAAGATCAATGGTGAAAATGATTTCTACTTATGGAGTCTCAAGATGCGAGCAATCCTCATTCAATAAGGGCTTGACAGTGCTCATGATGATGATGAAGATTCAAGGGCCAAGAAAGCGAAGGGGGAAAGTTCATCAAGTGCTGGTGGAGGCATGAGGTCTATTAACAATAAGGCTCACAGCACTATCATCTTGTATCTTTTAGATGGAGTGCTAAGAGAAGTGGCAAAAGAAAATACTATTTCTAGTTTGTGGACTAAACTTGAAGAGCTATTCTTGAAGAAATCTTTGGCCAAAAGACTCTATATGAAGAGGAAATTGTACACATTTTCAATGAAGGAAAGAACAATTGGGAATGATCATTTGGATGAGTTCAACAAGCTGATACTGGATCTTGAAAATGTTAACATTATTCTTGAAGATAAAGATAGAGCCTTGATTCTGCTAAGCTCATTTTCAGATTCATATGAGCAATTTGTTGATACCTTGCTCTATGGAAGACAATCACTCACATTGAAAGATGTGAAAAATGCTCTGGAATCAAAAGATTTGAAGAAAAGAACATATGGGAAAGTCAAAATCTTAGAGAGAGCTTAGTTGCCAAGATAAAACCAGACAAGAAAGCAAATAAAGAAAAAAAAACAACCAGTAGGACAAAGCTAATAAGAAAAGAAAGAAAATGAAGTGTTATTTCTGCCACAAAGAGAGGAATTATATCAAAGATTGTTTTGAGAAGAAAAACTTGAAAAATTATAGAAAGAAACTAATAGAAAGGTTGTTGTTGCCTCAAAAGATGAAGGAAACTCAAATGATGCAGATGTTCTTGTTGCTATAGAAAATTATTCTTCTGGTGAGTGGATACTTGACTCAGGCTGCTCTTTCCATACATGTGCTAATAAAGATTTCTTCAAGACCTTTGAAAGCATTGATGGTGGGAAGGTCTTACTTGGGAATAATCTAGTTTGTAAGGTTGCTAGAATTGGAACCATTGGCATTAAGATGTTAGATGGTACTATGAGAGACTTGAATCCAGTTAGATATGTTATAGATTTAAGAAGAAATCTTATATCATTACGAATGATTGATCAAGCTAGCTGAAGTATAAAAGCAGAGAAAGGTGAATTTCATATTATAGAAAATGGTTTGGTTATACTGAAGGGTTTACATGTTGAAGCAAAAAAAGTGAAGCTTTGAGAAGTTTAAGGAGTGGATTGCACTCATGGAGAACCAAAATGATAGAAGGATGAAAAGATTAAGAACTGACAATGGCTTGGAGAACTGCAACAATGACTTTGATGAATTTTGCAAGGCGAAAGGCATTGCAAGGCATAAAACTGTGAGACACACTTCATAATAAAATGGACTAGTTGAAAAGATGAAAAATGAACTTGATTGAAAAAGTTAGATGCATGTTATTCAATGCAAATTTCTCAAAACAATTTTGGGTTGAGGCTGTTACTACAATAGCATACCTTATCAATAGGAGTCCCTTATCAGCCTTGAACTTTAAAACACCACAAGAAATCTAGTCAGGGAAGTCACCAGACCTAAGTAATCTTAGAATCTTTGGTTGTCCTGCTTGTGCTCACATAAGTCAGGGCAAACTAGAACATACGGTAGTAAAAATGTACTTTATAAGGTATCCAGAAGGCATAAAAGGACACAAGATTTGGTGTGTTAATGGCAAGCCGTCAAGAACTTTGAATAGTAGAGATGTTGTGTTTGATGAAGAGGCTATATTGCAGCAGACGGCTGAAATAGAAGTTATAACCTCCAATTCTTAAGATAATGATGAGTTAGAGTTGAAGGTGGAGTCCAGAGAAATATTGAAAGACAGTGAAAGGGTTTCCAAGCTTTACTAAGAGATTAACAAAACATCAGAGCCAGATAACTATCAACTCGCAAGAGATAGAAAAATGAGAGTTGTTAAAATGCCCAAAAGATATGGCATTGTTGATTTGATATCATATACACTGATAGTTATTGATGAAGTGTTTAGAGAAGATTCAGAGAACTTCAAGTAGGCCATGAATGGCAAAGACAAATTAAAATGGATGATTGCAATGCAAAATAAAATATCCTCACTCAAGAAGAACAATACTTGGGTTTTAGTTCAGAAACCTTCTCATAAAAAATTAGTGAGATGCAAATGGATCTTTAAGCTCAATGAGGGAGTTGCTAGTAATGGACCAACAAGGTACAAAGCGAGACTTATGGCTAAGGGGTTTACACAAAGATAAGAAGTAGATTTTAATGAATTGTTTTCACCTGTTGTTAAGCGCACCTTGATAAGGGTTTTATTAGCTATCATTGTCTTCTTTGATCTAGAATTAGATCAAATGGATGTTAAAGCCGCCTTTTGCATGGTAATTTAGATTAAGAGATCTTAATGGCACAACCAGAGGGTTTTATTGAAAAAGGAACCGAGAGACATGGTTGTTTACTAAAAAAGAGCTTATATGGCTTGAAGTAGTCTCTTAGACAATGGTACTTAAGATTTGATGAATTTATACTTAGTCATGGTTACAGTAGAAGTGAATATGATAGTTGTGTGTATTATAGATGGTTGTCTTCTAATAATTTGATCTGTCTACTCCTCTATGTTAATGACATGCTTATAGCATGTAAACATAAAGTAGAAATTGAGAAGCTCAAGAATGAATTGAATACTATATTTGAAATGAAAGACTTGGGCCCTGCAACCAGGATTCTGGGAATGCAAATCAGAAGGGATAAACATGCCAGGACCTTATTCCTTACTCAATTGGATATGTTAAAAGGGTCATCAACAGGTTTGGGATGAATAATTCCAAGTTTGTTTTTACTTTATTAGTCGTACATTTCAAACTCTCCAAGAAGCAAGAACCTAAGGAAGATATAGATTTTGACTACATGAGAAAAATTCCTTCTTCTAGTGTAGTTGGTAGCATTATGTATGCTATGGTCAGCTCTAGACTAGATGTAGCATATGGAGTTGGATTAGTTAGCAAGTTTATGGAGAATCCAGGTAAGGAGCATTAGGAGGCTGTCAAATGGCTGCTTAAATATCTCAACGGTACTGTAGATCATGGAATTGTGTTTAGAGAAGTTAACAATGCCAGAAGTAAAGTTTCAAGCTATGTAGACTTAGACTTTGCAGGTGATTTGGACAAAAGAAGATCGGTTATTGGGCTTGTATTTACTCTATATGGTGGTGCAATAAGCTAGAAAATCATCATTACAGTTAGTTGTTGCTCTTTCAACAACTGAGGGCAAGTTTATTGCTCTTACAGAGGATGTGAAGGAAGCTTTGTGGCTAAAGGGATTAGTTTCAAAGTTAGGGTTGAAACAAGAGTTAGTCACTGTTAGTTGTGATAGCTCAAGTGCTATACAATTGAGTAAAAACGCCAAACATCATGAAAGAACCAAACATGTTGATGTGAGGATGCACTTTATCAGAGATGAAATCATAAGAGAGGTGATCAATGTTGTTAAAATTCCTTCTAAAGTTAATCTTGTAGACATGCTAACAAAACCATTGCCTACAATCAAGTTCAGGAATTCCTTGAACTTGATTAGAATTGTTAACTTGTAAATCAAGTTAACTATTATTAATGCAGTGAAGGGTAAAGCCATAACTAAATAAACTAAGGTGGAGATTTGTGGAAACCAGTTAGTTATATTCAGTTATGAGTTATGTGGTGGCAAGCTGAGTCAGCTAGAGTGGGACCCACTAATGGTTAAAATAGTTATTATAAAAAGCTAGTTCGTGTAGCTATATATAAGTAACATAGCTTGCTAACTGGAAGCACTTTTGTGATATCAATTGAGTGACTTTGTAAAAGAGATTAGGTGGTCTTTGTGGGAAAATTTGTTTTTTGTTCTCTTGAGAGTGTTCTTGTAATTGATCTGATTCAATAAATACTTTAGCACTGCTGTTTCTTAGTCATAGATGTAAGTACTTTGGTATCGAACCATGTTAACTCTTTTGAGTGTTGATTCTTTTCTACTTTCTTCTTAATTCTTTGCGTTGCATTGGTTTATTTCTTTGCTGTATTGACCTTGATTGATTAAAAGATTGGGAATCTAACCTGATACATTATCATTATACAATTCAAATTTATAAGGTGAAACCACATTATAATATGAAAAAGGGACACATCATAGTGCCCCAACTACTACTTCAACAACAATACACCAGCACAACTACAAAATTCAACATAATACAGCCACCGGATCTAAACCAAAATCCGAAGATATTATTAAGACAATAACATACTGAAAAAGAAAAAACCATGACAAACTACTCTCTTTCTAATGAAATGTCACTTAAGAAAACATGTTCTCTCTTCTCGTAAATTGCAAAACCAGGTTCCACATATAATATTGGTATCTGAAATACTGCCAAATAATACATTGCAATTAATCTTACCGAAACAGGGTTTAAAGAACTAACAGTCATCACCTTTCTTTGTTTATATCTGTAACTAAAAGTAATCAACTAATTGTGCAAATAATACAAATTAAGATAAAACAAAATGGATATATGATACTAGGCAAGAGAGCTCTTTATTTTACGTGGGTTACAAGTGATTTCAAGGCAATGCATGTTGACCATATTTAAACAATGATTAATGATATATAAACATATTAAAATTTTATTCCAATTTCATTCTAAATAATATAATAGATAACGTACCCTGTATCGAGTGTTCATTGGCATAAGTTGTAAGTGAATTGATGGAGATCCAAATCATCACATAATTTCTTTTTCTTTTTTAAAGAAAAAAAAAACCTCAACTAAGTAGATAGAAGATTCATTAAACTGAAAAATAAGATGATGAACTAATGGAGAGAGTTATTCTACCAAAAGGTCCATAATGATATAATGCAAAATAAAAAGTGAAACGAAGAAAAAGATTACATGAATCTATATTGAGAGAATCCAGACGATCTTCAATTAGTGCAAAATCAAGTAAATTGAGATCTCCTTAAATTCAAATTGACTAAAGAATCCGCAACCTTATTGCCCTCTCTGCAAATAGGCGAACAATAAAAGGTGGATGGTAATTAATGGCCAAAAAGAACTCGCAACAATTTCGAAGAATTCTCGAACATCAAAATTGAGGGCTAAGTTGGATTTGATATTCATATTTCTTCAAAAAAGTTCCTTCCCTTAATTAAGGTCATCGGTTCGAGACTTGGAAATGCAGCTGCGTTAAATACTTGTTGGGAGAGCTTTGCCGCCCTAGTGGTCCTACCCGGCTCAAATCTGAATTAGTCGGGGCCCAATGTGGTCTTCAAATACCAGATGATTTAATATACCGAAAAAAAAAGTTCCTTCCCTTTTCTTATTCTTATTGTCCTTATGCTTAAAGATAAATGCTTAAATGCTTTAAGTTTTAATTAATTAGTTATGCTCTCTTAGTGCCTGTTTGGTATGACTTATTTAAGAGCCATAAGTGCTTATTTAATCGCATAAGCACTTTTTAAAAATTTTTATGGTGTTTGGTTATTTTTTTAGTAGAGTTGTTTTAGCTTAAATAAGCTAATTTACCTCTACTAGCAAAAGCCCAAAATTCAAGCTTTTGGGAGTAGAGGTTAGAGAGCTTTTTCAAAAAATATATAATATAAAAAATATCACACAGTTTAATGGTTCAAAAGTACTTTTTTTATTGACAACCAAACACTCAATGACTTTTTGTCCAAAAACTCTATTGATATAAGCTCTAGTGCTATAAGCTCTACTGTTATAAGCTCTATTTAATAAGTTGTACCAAACGGAGCCTTAGTGCGCGTTTGGTATGGCTTATTTAATGGTTATAAGTGTTTAGCTAATCTCATAAACTGTTATCATAATTTTTGTTGTTGTTTGGTTGTTTTCTAATAAAGCTTTTGAAGTTTTTTTTAAGAGTAATAATACAGCCACAAACTCTTGTACAAACTTATTTTGTACAAACTGACGTAGCATTAATTCATTGGTTGAATGAAAATATAAATTAATAAAAACAAATCATGTAGCCCAAGTGATATTTAATTCAACTAATCTTATCATGTCACATCAGTTTGTACAAGATTTTGTGGCTGTATCATTACTCTTTTTTTAAATGTCAAAATATCTAAAATATCATTTACTTATTTAACAACTTGATTTATTATTTCATAATATAACTTTAAAAACTTGCCTATTAAAGTAATTTCATAAAATTTAAAAAAAAATCTTATTGACAACCAAACAACTAAATGTTTTTTAATAAAAGCTCTATTTACAAAAGCTCTATTAATAAAAGCTCTACTAATAAAAGCTCTACTTGAAAAGTTGTACCAAACGGCTCCTTAGTCTATTAAAAGTAGATTAGGCACCATGATTAATTTGCTGAATAATGTCACTCTTACTAATTTTATTGGTGTGTAATTTCCAGGGAACTCAACAAAAGCCAGTGAGGGAGAGAATTTCGGATCAAGGTGAAAGAGTCCAAATCTAAAATCAACTTGGTAGCATCATATATTACAATCTTCTCCTTATTTTTTTTTCTCTTCTAATCTCTCCTTATTTTTCAAATTTAATTGAAAAAGCTAACTTCATTATAAATAAAGTGAAAAAATAAACTGATTTGATTATCAACAACAAAATTTAAAATTCAATATTGGCCACCCATTTAAAAAGAGCAAAAAAAAAAATCAAGGATAGAATCTTAATCCTTGGATCACCATTAGGTATAGCAAGTTACCAATTATCACCCAGAGAAAAAAAAATTAACATATTCATTTTAATTTTAGGACTAATTTGATAAATTAACATTCTTTTTTCATTAATGTCACCAAGAATATTTTTACAAGAATATTATTGCAAAAGTAAAGAAAAATAAAGGTAAAAATGTCACATTTTTTAAACAGTATGGGTATTTTAAAGCATTTTTTAAAATATGAGAATTAAATGAACACTTAACTCATAGTATAAGAATTAAATGAATATTCACTCTTTTTTTAAATCCAATTAAAAAAATATCTTAATTATAAATAAAGTGAAAAAATTAATTTTAGGAAAAATATCCACCGTCCACCCGTTTTTTCCAACTTTTTCAAAAATACACAATTCTTTTTTTTTTGCTGGAATCCACCTGAAATTGTGTTTTGTTTCACTTTTCCACTTCCGTTTGGAATTCGTTATAACATTACTGATGTCGTAGGGGCAAATCGGTCATTTTAGCAGAGCAACCCCAAACGACGTCGTTTACAACACATTGATCTTCGAACAATTCAATCCAGGCTTGACATAGAGCTTTACTCCAATTGTTTCCAAAAATCCTTTAGAGATCTCCTTTTGTTATTCAACAACTTCGTAATTTTCTTCAGAAAAAGCTCTTAGGGCAAAAGAGCTGACTCTTTTAATTTTCTTCAGTTGTAGCGCTAGCTGCTACTCAAAATGGTTGAAAGGATCCACCCCAAAACGACACCGCGCAACGAACAAGAGCCCTCACATCCGCCGGCGCTCGCGGCTGCAGGAACCTACGTCAACGAACAAGCTGCCACTCGTGCTCCCGCCGCCGCAAATCCAGCAGCACTACCTGCTGCTGCTTCCGTTTCTGCTGCTGCTCGCTGCTTCTCCTCGTCCTCCTCTTGGCCATCGCCGCTGGCATCTTCTACCTCATCTTCTGTCCCGAAGCGCCCAACTACTCCGTCGACGACAAGATCGGCATCTACTACGAGAGAGGCAGCTCGGTGGAGGTCTACTACAAGGACGTCAGCTTATGCGACAGCGTCTGGCCTCAGTTTTACCAGCCGAGCAATAATGTCACGGTTTTCAAAACGACGCTAAAAGGATCATCCATCGAGTTGACTAGCTCTATGCGTAAAGACCTGGTTGCTGCTCAGACGAGTGGCAAGACGGTGCCTTGAAAAGAATGAAGCAGAATTCACCTTGTGAAGTGATGGAAGATGATGACGATGAAGAAGCAGATGACAACGATAATGATAACGATGAAGACGACTCGGGCGACCATAGCAAGGATAGTAAAGTAGAGGAGGAGAAGAAGATGATTTCTTTTGATTAGTTTAGTATTTTACTAAGTTTGGGGGGGTAAAATAGTCATTTGACTAAGTTTCCATTAGTTTTCCCAACGGATTCCAAACGGAAGTGGAAAAGTGAAACAAAACGCAATTTCAGGTGGATTCCAGCAAAAAAAAAAAAAGAATTGTCTATTTTTGAAAAAATTGGAAAAAACGGGTGGACGGTGGATATTTTCCCTTAATTTTATTGTTAAATTGAAATTCAAAACTGTCAAATTGAAATTCAAAACTCAATTTTCGCCACTCATTTAATAAAAAAAAAAACAACAGGAGAATTCTTGTCCTTGCACCATTATGTATACAAAATACAAAATCCCAAATTATTGCAAAATACAAAATCCCAAATTATTGCATAACTGCAGTGGAACTAAATAAATTAGAGTCAGTACTCACTACAACATCATATTTGATTGATCATCACTTGCAAAAAATTATAAATAAATAAATCAGACCTTGGAACTGGATTTTGTAAGATCCGTTTAACAATTAGACGAGGCTCTTCCTTAGGCAAAATACTCATTCTTTTAGTTAAAGATGGTGAATGGGCCGTGTCTGCCATCAAACTAAGGCCCATTAGGGCTCATGGACCAACACGGCACTGCCCACCAAGTGAGCGGCCCATGCCGTGCCCAAATTTTTTTATTAAGGCCCACAACCACGAGTCCACGCATGTTGTGCTCGAGCCGTGTCGTGGGCCGTGCCCAAAAATGGTCCACCAATTTTTTTTTCTTTTTTTTTCAAGCGTACATACTTCGCGTGCTTTTTCAAGCCCACGTGCCTAACATGCTTTGTTTAACCCCACATGTCTGGCGTACTTTTTCAAGCCTATTAATCCATACACTTATTATAATAATAATAACAACAACAACAACAACAATAATAATTATTATAATTTTTATTAAGGGAACAATTAAAATTTCATTATCAATTTATCAAAATTTCACAACTATATATTTAATTTCACAATAAACAATTATAATACAACAATACATAAATTTAATTTCTTAGATTATAGCAATGATTAATACAAATCTAAAAACTCAAGCGGCCAAAATATAAAAATATTCAAACAAATTATTCAAATTTCATTTATTCATTTAATAAATTATAAACATAAAACAATTAGAATATTTTTTTAAACTAAGACTTAAATTAATTTTTAAAAGCCTATGCTTATAAAATATATTAAACAAATTACTTTCAAAATATTTGTAAAATCATAACATTTTATCTATATTTTTCATTAAAAAATTTTACTTTAATATATTTTGGCCCACAGACTATGTGCGAACCCACCAATAAAGCGTGCTTTTTCACGTACCGTACTTTGTCCCATTCTAATCATGTCGTGCTTTGCCCCATCTCTAACCGTGCCGTGTTTTGAAGGCCCATGTACCTAAAATTATAAGCCCGCCTCAGCCCACGTACGTGATGTGCCGTGCCGAATGCCCTACCAAAACATGCTCGTGCTGCACGTGCATGTGCCGTGTCACGTGTCACCCAACCCATTGGCCATCTTTACTTTTAGTACAGCCCAGTAAATGTATAATTTCGAAGAGTTTTTTGAAAGAAAGAAAAAAAAAATTGGAGGAACAAGCCGCAACATAATTAGGAGCTTTGGGAACAATTGGGATGAACATAGCCAAAGGCATTGCAAAAGTGAGTGGTACTGATAAGCTTACCCAATTTTGTATTACACTTTTATTAAGTAGTGTAATACTAATATGTGATCTTCAAATAAAATAAAAGTACAATGTAAAAAAAATAAAATAAAATTAGATTGAAGATATGTCACCTTCAATTGCTACTATGACATGTTAGAAGTTGGACAATTCCTCATTTCTCACTTCTCACAAAAGAAGTAGTTATGGTGCGATATATAGCAAATGTTACGTGCCCTCAAAGTTCTGCTGCAGCCATTGTGCTTGCATTTGCAGCCCAGCATCCCTTAAAGCATTCATGGCAGAATGGTAAAGCCGCTCATCTAGCTTCGTTCCTTCAGATTTCATATCTTGCAAAAGCTTCACTAGCTCTTCAATCTGACTAAGTTTGGAGAAAACCCCAACCATGATTCCAGCCATAGCTCTATCAATAACACCTCCATTCATTCTAAATTCATTGTAAAATTTCACACACATATCAAACTCCCTCGCCCTATTGTAAGCGCTTATAACAGTAGTGTAACTTACCTTATCTGGAGTCACCTTTCTTCGTTCCATTTCCTTCCATAACTTCTCCACCTGTCTCAAGTTCTTAGCCCTGCCATGCATGTCCATAAGGGAATTGTATATCCATACGTTTGGCTCACAACCTTTCGCTTTCATTTTAGCCACAAGCCACATTGCATCTCTTATCCTTCCTGTTTTGCCATACATTGCAACCATGCTAGAATATGCCACAACACATTTATCGAAACCCTTTTGTTGCATCTCTATGAATACCTTCTCCGCTTTTGAATACAACGCTATTCTGCAATATGCATTTATGATTGAAGCATAGGTCACTTGTCCTGGAATGCAGCCCTGGGAGATCAGCTGTTCATAAACCTTGACAGCAGCCCAATATCCTCTTCTTTTAGAGAAGCCATTAACAATCGCACACGAAATGCAATCAGAAATCTTCAATTTTGCATTCTTCATAGACTCAACAACGTCAAGAGTCTTCTCCACCAACCCTTCTTCAATATACATCAAAACGAGTTTCAAACAAACTTCCGGATCCCTCAACATTCCCTTCTCCTCTGCTTCTTTGAATAGCTCTTCGGCTAACTTTACTTCCGTAATACTCGCGAAAGAGCATATCAAAGAAGCATAGATTGAAGGGTCCTCTAAAATACCCTTTTCCTTCATATCCCTAAAGAACTTGAGAGCTTCAAAAGCTCGACCAGATTTCCCTAACGAATCACATAAAATCTTATACATATGAGTTGAAAACGGAGTTGAATCTAACTTCCTACTTTTACATTCAAGAAACAGAGCAGCTACTTTTTCCGAGTCGCCAATTTTATAATAAGCTTCCATAATCTGACAATAGCAACCAGAATCAAGAACAATTCCAGCAGATTTCATCTTCTCGTACACTAAAATTGTGCTATAATACATATGAAGTTTGTTATAACCTCCCATTGCAGAATTAAAAGCCAACAAAGCAATCTCCCCATCAGTTATAAACACTTGAAGCAAAGTGTTAGCAATTTTGAACTTTCTAGCTCTAACGCAACTAGCAACCAATCTAGAACAAGTATGAGCATCAGGCAACACATTATAAATCTTAAAATCTTCAGAGAGTGAAACAATAGAATCCCATTTCTTGGATTGTACTAAGTACCTGATCAGAAGCTTTAAAGTTGATTTCTCTGGTCTAAATTCTGGCAATTTTTTTGCTTCGTTGTAGTAGTCATATGCAAGTTCTTGTGTCTGAGGATCTTTTAACATGCCATGTAAGAAACTATCAAACTTCTTGGCATCTGGTACTGCTGTTTGATGATGAGAGTCTCGATTCAGTTCAATTGTGGGAAAATTGGTGGAAGCATTTACTTGAAAGAATCTATGATTAATAATGGAGCTTGGATTGACTGTTACAAAGGGAAAGGCTTTGCATGTTGAAAAGAGAGTGTGTCTGTAGGATTTTTTCATGCATGTGTAAGTAGTGTTAATCAAAGCCGATGAACAGTCTGAAGAAGAGGAAATGACCATGGCCATTTTTCTGATAAAATTTAAGAAATTAACAAAATTTGATCAATGTAGAGCTGCTGTATGCCATGTGGTGTATGTATACCTTATCCTTACAAGTTTTATAAATATCCAACCAGCCACTTAATAAGTTACACGTGGGAGATTTAGGGACATAAAATATCCAGCCACTTATAGTGCCACGCAGTCTACACATTCTTCTCCATCAGTTTTGTCCAGAAGCCTGTTTAAAGGGATTTTTCAGATTTTTGGCTTGTTAAGAATAATAATAGTAATTAATATTATCAAAAAATAGTACTTGATACTATTATTTTTTGTTTTAATTAAGAACATTTGTCTTACAATTTTTATAAGTACTCCCCTTTTTTTGAATCAAACAATCTCTTTTAGCATTTCTCATTGTATTAGGAGACTACACCTTAAAGAATAATAATATAATTACAAACTCTTTAATACAAACTAATGTGATATCAAATGAATAGTTCAATAAAAACATCACTTCATCTACAAAATTTATTTTTTTATTTTATACTTTTAGTTAACCATCTAATATTTTGTAGATGAAGACATGTCAGGGAGTATAAGAACTTGTAATCGTAACATTTAGTTCAATAAAGACATCACCTCATCTACAAAAATACTTCATATAAGAACTTGTAATAGTAACATTACTCATCTAATAAATACAATCCAAATGATAATTATGTCAGGGAGTCTTGTACACTCCTAATGCACTATTCTCTATACTAATTGCCCATCATGTGTATATGAACATTTTTTGGAACATTTTTATAATTAGTTAAGAGAGGTGTACGACAAGAAGTAAAAGGAGAGAGTAATATGGTCGACTCTAAATGATATGAGACTCTAGACAAAAACGATATTTTAGGTCTTAAAATAAGTCCATAAAAAATATTACAACACTTTCAAGTTGTATCATTCATCCAGCAAACTAAAGTATTGGCTTCTATTAAAAAAATAACAAAATAGTTGTAAATTGAATATTTGGTCCTTGAAACTTAATTTAGTGTAATCCTAAAGATATAGGAAAATTATCAACCATATATCTTAAGTTTACATGTTATAAAAAATACTACAAAAATTTAAAGTTGTTTGATTTTCCAACCTAATTCCATAGTTGTATCAACCGTTCACCAAAACATAAACACCATTAGGATATTTAACGGAGATAAGTAAAATGGTCATTTTACCGAATTCAAGGGAATTCTAAACTACCAATCGTAAAATAAATTTTATCATTTTTCTCTTTTAATTATGGAATCAAATTTAGGGTTGGATTTATTCAGTTTTTATAAATTAGGCTTTATGATAACTTGTGAATTTAGTTTGATTATGTAAATTTTTAAAGACAAGCTGAGAAGAAAAATTATAATTCGTTTAATTAAGAAAAAATAGAGTTTAAGACAAGTGTATTTAATTGAATATTTGTATTAAAAATAGTTTTTTATTTTTATATTTTATATTATTATTTAAATATCTAAATTGCCCTTGTGGTATTATTAATTATAAACACCGGTTAAGATTTGGGTAGATGGTTGATACAAATTACAAAATTAGAGTGAAAAAAATTTAAACTTTTGTAGAAATTTGAATAATAGAACGAAAAGTAGATGACTAATAATTTTTTTTTTTTTATCATGTCAAATCTCTAAATTATCTTTATCATGTTATTACTGTCTAACGAAAACTAATCATAATATTTTTTATAACAAGATAATTTAAGAGAAATGACTAATAATTTCTCTATGATACATATATTGATGGTGACCTTTCAAAAGAAAACCTCGGGGTCTTGTAGTAGGCAGAATTTTAGATTGTACTACAAAATTCATGAATCTAATGTTCAAATAATTAATTTAAGATTGTAATCAACGTTAAGGTTATAATAATTTAAAGGAAAACATCGTAAATAAGAAATTACGATTACTTTAGTTTCAAAATACTGAATAATATTTGAAAACATAAACTGAGTAATGTAATAGGAAATTCAAGAGACGTATGCTTTCGAAAATAGAATGAATTCTCGAATTTTTTTTTTAAAAAGGAAAAAAAAAGTAGAAGAAATTTTATGAAAGCTGATGAACAGTTGACGAAATTAAGCAAAATAAATGAATAATTAAATGAAGCGGACCTTGTTAAATTTTACATTCCAAATGAATTGAATAATAAACTTTTCCATTCCTGCATGTCTTTTCGGTTTCCAAGAGGCTCCGTAAATTGTGTTAAGTAATGAAGGAGCAGTAGGAGCTATTGCATTTGCCACGGTGATCACGACTTTCCCTGTTAAAGCAGCTGTGAGTGGGAAAGGAAAAGTAGAAACTGAAATTGGGGCTCCAAAATGAAAATGAAAGAACAAAAAAGGCAAAGGAAATGGAAAACTTTTGCTGTTTAGTCTTTCTGTTTTGCTACAGTCTCTAGGTAAACTCATGCATCTTTAATCTTTAGTTAGTGCTCGTACGAGGTGATTCCTTGTCTCTTCCATTTCTTTGCTTTCTAGCTAAGTAACTTCCTTTTTTTTTTTGGGGGGGGGGGGGGGGGGGGGGATTTAAAGGGTGGTAATAAAATGGGTTTTCAGCACTGTCATCGTTCATTTCAAAAAGATTAAACTATAAATAAAACACTGTCATTGTTTGTTGGTTGATGAAACAGGAATCACAGAGTGAAGAAATGATGGAAGGTAAAGGTTGCAGCAGCAGCTCGAAGAAAGCAGTAGGCTTCGCAGGACATACAGTGTTTTCTTGGTCTCTTGAGGATATTTTCAGTCAAAGCTTTTTCAAGGACCAGGTTTTAATATTTATTTCTCCTGGTTTCTACACATGTTATTAGTGTTGTTAGATCAATTTAATCCACTTGGTGCTGTCAATATTCTGTTCTATTCTTGGTAGTTAGCACTTGTACATTGTTTTTATTCAGTATTTTACTTAGTGTTATTAGCAACCATCCCTTCCAATTATATTTATATATTATGTTCAGTTGGTCATTTTAAGTAATCTACTGTAAATTGATTCTAGCGTTTTTGTTATTAATCATCATTATCATTATTCTGTTCTAAATTTAAAATTAGAAAGATCCCAATAAGCATTTGATGGAATGCAGCATTTTCTTTGACTACAAAAGTATTCGGAAAATCAATGCTATTTTGTGTTTGTTTTCTGTTCACTTGTTGAGCTTATTGACTGACAAGTTTTAAGCAAGGTTTCTTTTATTTATGAACACTTACACATTCATTCTGTCACTTTGGCTTTGCTATTTCCCTTAAAGATTGTAGCACTAAGGCTACAGATTGTCAAATGCAAAGTGCCGTTAATTAAAATTATATTGTGGTATAGTTGAGTTCATGCAGCCAATAATTTTATTGATGTTCTATTTTAAACTGCATCTCTTTCAGGTGGAAAAAATCCCAGAGTCTTTTCAATCTGTTAAGCAGTATTTTGGATCATTTGTTTTCCCTTTGTTGGAAGAAACGCGTATGCAGTTGCGTTAAGGCTTGGAGGCTATGCGAAGAGCACCTTATGCTCAAGTAATAGCTTTTGAGGAGTTAAAGCCCTATGGAGCAAATCAATATGGTATTGAGGTTGATTACTGGAGGAACACAATCAGTAACAGTGGCAAGGAGCCTTACAAAACATTGCCTGGTGATATTTTAGTTTTAGCAGATTTTAAGCCTGAAAAGGTTTCTGATTTGCGAAGGGTGGGAAGGACGTGGACTTTTGTGTCAGTTACTACAGTTCCTGATGATGAGGATGAGAATAAGAAAGAGAATCGTTATAAAGTTAAGGCCAGAAACAACATGCAAGTCCGTGACAGGACAAAGAAATCATTCTTTTTGATTTACTTGACCAATATACTTCCTAACAAACGAATATGGAACTCCTTGCATATGCGTGGAAATTGGAAGGTTATTACCCAAGTTTTAGGCACTGATTCAGTGGTAAGTGTTTGAGGATGAATTTGTAGGTTGTGATGCAATGACATTAGGATTACCTATATTGTTAGGTGTCCTGTTATCCATTTGGTGGGAGAGGGCCTTCAGAATAATTGCATTTATATTTTTGCCAGCTGATATTAAGTTATTTTCTTTTTTTTTCTACTTTGAAATTTTCAATCTTTTTATGACAGGTTGACGAAAGGTGTGAACTCTGTTCTGTGCAAAGAAAGGGCCAATGGGATGAGAAATTTGGTCCAAGTTTGTCATCTACCCTGAATGAGTCACAAGTAGGTGCAATGTTGGCTTGTCTTCGAAGACTGGATTGTGACCACAGGTCTGGTGTTGAACTTATATGGGGGCCTCCAGGGACGGGGAAAACTAAAACTGTTAGTATGCTGCTCTTGACACTGTTGAGAATTAAATGCAGAACCCTTGCTTGCACCCCAACAAATGTGGCTATTACAGAATTGGCCTCTCGTGTTCTAAAGCTAGTGAAGGAATCATATAAAAGGGATTCTAGAAGCAACACCTCAATTTGTCCCCTTGGGGATATTCTCTTGTTTGGGAACAAGGATAGACTTAAAGTTAATCCAGGTTTTGAAGAGATATATTTGAATTATCGTATCAAAAAACTTAGAGAGTGCTTTGCACCGCTCTCTGGTTGGCGGCATTGTTTTTCTTCCATGATAGATCTTCTCGCAGATTGTGTTTCTCAGTACCATATTTATGTGGAAAAATTGAAGGAGAGGGAAGACTGTAATGTGAATCAAAGTGAAGAGAAAGAATGCAGGAAGGAAACTGAAGGGAGCAAAGGGGAGCGCAAGCCATTTCTTAAATATGTGAGAGAGAGATTCAAATGTGCTGTGGTTTCCCTTCGGAACTGTATTTTTATCTTTTGTACCCATTTGCCCAAATCGTACATTTCGGAAAATAGTTTTCAAGAAATGGTTGCTCTTAAAAGTTTACTTGATTCTTTTGGGAATTTATTGTTTCAAGACAATGTGGTTTCTAAAGAGCTGGAGAAACTTTTTTCACATTCAGTAGATGAAGGTATCTCTTGGGCATTTGTGCGTAAAAGATACCTGTTGCAATTACACCAGAGGAGAAGTGAATGTCTTTCTGTTTTAAGAAATCTTTGGAATTCATTAGATGAACTTAACCTTCCATGTACTACAAGCAAACTAGTACTGGAAGATTTCTGTTTTAAAAGGGCTTCTCTGTTTTTTAGCACTGCTTCAAGTTCATATAAGCTGCACTCAGTGGAAATAAAACCACTGAACTTTCTAGTTATTGATGAAGCAGCACAGTTAAAAGAAAGTGAATCAACCATACCTCTACAGCTCGCGGGTATAAACCATGCCGTTCTTATTGGTGATGAGTGTCAATTACCAGCAATGGTTGAAAGCAAAGTATGTCAATTTTCTTATCTTTCTTTGTTTCCTTCTAGCATTTTTTCTTTTTCTGTTTTAGGAGATTTAGTTTTGAGCGTGCTGATTTCTATGCATGTGAAGTTTTCTTCTCAGCTTTTTGGTTTCCTTTTTTGGTTATTTCAGATTTCTGACGAAGCTGGTTTTGGAAGAAGTTTATTTGAGAGGTTGACCTCATTGAATCACTCAAAGCACCTGCTCAATATACAGTACAGAATGCATCCATCAATAAGCTTATTTCCGAATTTACAATTTTATCGCAACCAGATCCTAGATGGTGCAAATGTTAAAAGCAAAAGCTATGAGAAGCAATATTTGACAGGGACAGAGTTTGGCACCTATTCTTTCATTAATATTATTGGTGGAAGAGAAGATTTCATTTACCATAGTTGTAGAAATATAGTTGAGGTATCTGCAGTGATTAAAATACTGCAGAAGTTGTACAAAGGTATGTGTTGTAGGAATCTTTTGTGCTATCGTTTAAAGATTTGTTTGATTTCTGTTATTGACCTGTCAGCATGATTTAAGGGCTTGTCTTTGTCAAAACAAGATAATTTTCACAATCTTGTCAAAAAATTTCCTTGCAATAGCATCATTCAGCATCTGTTAGACTATTCATTTTTTATTTTGATTTGACTTGCCGACTGAATGTATGTGGAACTTGTTTCTTTGATATTTTAGATATTTCGTTGCTAATCAAGCCTTTTGTAATCCTTTTGCTTATGCACCCTAATTCTGTGCATTCATAGGACTGTAGGACAAAATATTTGTTTGATGGAGTTAACTAGGATATTTTATAATTAATTTATAATTGAATTGTAGAGCAGTTTCCTATTGTAATGGTCAGTCTTTACTGATAGCGTGAATGCTTGACCAAAATCTTGATTGCACCATATCAATTGCTTTGTCAGGTATTATTACATTTACCTAGCATTTAATTCAGTTCTATGAATGAAAAGAAAAGGATGTTGATTTCTTGTGGATAATGCTAAAACTCTTTGTAATTATGTTTTCTGACCTATTCTTTTGATATTCTTGGTTATCTTTATACTGCAGCTTGGGTTGGCTCAAAACAGAAGGTCAGCATTGGTGTAGTTTCACCATACACTGCTCAAGTAGTCGCAATTCGCAAAAAAATTGGATTTGAGTATGAGAACAAAGATGGTTTCACTGTAAAAGTGAAGTCAATTGATGGATTCCAGGGTGGGGAGGAGGACATTATAATTATATCCACTGTTAGGTGTAATACTGGTGGATCGATTGGATTCATATCCAAGCCCCAGAGAGTTAATGTTGCTCTTACAAGAGCTAGGTATTACTTTTATGTAAAATCATATGATATAATACATTTTGGTCATTTTAAACATCTTTGGTTAATACCTGCTATCTCTTTGACCCATTCTAGGCACTGTCTTTGGATTTTGGGGAGCGAAAGAACATTAATTAGTAGTGAATCTATATGGGGAGCCTTAGTATGTGATGCCAAGGCACGTCAGTGTTTCTTTAATGCTGATGAAGAAAGGAATTTGGCCAAAGCAAGACTAGAAGTCAGTAAAGAGTTAGTCGAAATTGGTGCTGAAAGCCTAACCTCCACAAGTCAAGGGGGAAAGGTATATAGCTTCAGTAATTAGTAGTTTTACATTCTTTACTTATCACTTTTTCCTACTGTACCTAGTTTTATATTTTTTTCAGTTTTTCTGTGGTTATTTGTAGTGATACCTTATTTCCCTGCTCATGTTGTTAATTACTTTATTTTTTTCCAGCTATATTGTAAACCTAACTATGAGAAGACAACTTTGTGCTATGATAAAGATGGAGAAACTTACTGGGAAGGAAGGTCCACAAAGGGGCTAACTTTAACCTTCAGGAAGATGCTGAGATATTTGCAGCAATAGGGATTCCTGATTCTGCAGTCAGATGTTTTAATGATTTGGGGAAGTATGAAGGAGCAGGTATGATTTTTAGCATTAATTAACAGTAATCTGCTACCTTTATGTGATATGGTTCTAGTGTTGTACTTTTTTATCTATCTTAGGAGATTTATCTGTCTGGTGGTCTATTGCTGATATATCTTGCAATATTGGAAATTTTGGTCTATTGCTGATATATCTTGCAATATTGAAATTTGGTGTATTCAGATTCAGCAAAGTAATAGCTCAGAACAAAAGTTTCAATTGTATAAACTTTTCAGAAAACAAGCAGCCACTAACAAGGCCATGCTTTCTAATTTTGGTGCACAAAGTTAAACAATTCTGCAGTTTATTATTCAGCTATTTTCAATGAAATTATGAGTATTAATTTTTTTTTTCCATTTTTAAAAAGAAAATTTCCCACTACAAGTCCAAATTTCTGGCATTTTCTTCTGCTATTAGCATGATTTTTTGGTAATCTCTTTTTTCATTTTTTTCCCTTTTCTGTATTCGAAGTTCTCCAAAGAACAATACCAAGTTCTGCAGGCTTGATCTTTTATTTTCTTTTATTTGCTGAGAACTCCATAATGCTCCATTTTATACTAGTTGAAAAAATAAATGCACAAAGAAAGAGGAGTTTGAGTTTGAGTTTGTTAAAGCTTTTCGTTCTATAAATTTGATACACAAGGTTTTGAACTCTTTAGGTCGCTTTGATGAGCTTCTGATGTTGGAAAACGGATCAGGGAATTTCATGGAAGCAGCAAACATGGCAGTACTTGAAGGAGATATTTTTCTTGCAACTGATTTGCTACAGAAAGCTTGGAATTTCAGAGAAGCGAGTAAGCTTGTTCTCAACTTTGTGTTCTCCAACTCTCTTTGGTCACCTGGGAGCAGAGGTTGGCCCTTAAAGCAATTTACACAGAAGGAGGAGCTCTTACAAAAAGCAAAGTCACTGGCAAAGAATGACTCAAACCAATTCTATGAATTTGTTTGTGCAGAGGCTGACATTTTATCAAATGATCACAGTAACCTGGTCATGATGAATCAACAGTTCATTGATTCTAAAAGACATCAGAATATCAGAGGTGAAATACTATCGTCTCGAATGATTTTGGACTTCCATCTTCATTCAAATGCCTCTACATATCATTGGGAAGATGAATTGGTTTTGAACCTTACAACATATTCAGATGACAGAATTTGTAAAAGCCAGGTTTCCATTGAGACGTTCGTCTACTTTTGGAACTGCTGGAAGGATAAGATTGTAAAGATTTTTGAGTATCTAGGATGTCTCAGAGTGCAGCAGGATGTCGATGGCTATAGAAGTTATGAAGACTTTTGCTTGAGTTATTTCAGTGTGTGGAAGCATTGTAGTAATCTGGATACCACCTATCTTTTGCTGAAGTCTGATGCCTACTGGGTTAGAGAACTGAGCAACATGTACATTCAAAAGAGAGGGCAGCTGGTTTCTATTGATTTGCACCAGCTTGTTTCTGCTGCTCAAAGCTATTGGAGTACAGAGTTACTTTCTGTTGGAATCAACGTGTTGGACAAACTTGAAGCCCTGCATGAGCAATCAATCAAGAATTCACTTTCTGTGCTCTGCCAAAGCAAGTGTCTATCTTATATCTATGATGTGGCAAAATTTCTTCTGGACTCTGAGTTCCTCTACCGCCACTGGGATGATGTTAAGACACTACAGAAATTTGTTGAACTGTCTACTGAGGATTTTTTTCGTTGCATATTTCCTCTGGACTGGCGAGAATCTTTGAGCAAGGATATGATTTCTCTGAGGCAAACAGAGGTTTGCAGGAGTATACTTGAAGAAATTGTTTCTGGATATGTCACTTCAAAGTCAAAACTATCTTATGGGCAGATTGGACGCATTGCTGTGATGATTCTTGGGTCTGGCAAGCTGCACAATGGGTTATATAGGAAAGTTGTAGAAAGGTGTGTTAAAGATTCACCGTGGCAGGCATTTCTAAAGTGTTTATCTCAGAAGATGGAAGCTGAATATCTGCAGCATCCTTCAGAATCTAATAATGAAAGAGAGTTGTATGTTATTCAAAAGCTCCATGGAGCACTGCTAGATACTTATGGAGCCAACTGGAGGAAAGAATATGACTACATGTCACCTGCTTATTTCCTATATCTTCTTGAGCGCCTGTTGATTTTGATGTCTTGCTTCCAGGGGTACATCTTTACTACAAAATCATCTTTTGTTGATTGGCGTATCTACCAGGAACCGCATACCAATCCAACTGCTAGCTTTGTCACTGATGTGTGGCAATCCTTTGGTGATGTGCTTGATTCTATATTCTTCATTGTTCAGCATTTCCTTTACAATGAGAAGGAAATGATTGAATGGATCAGTAACTCTCATAAAAATGTGAACGATTACCATTCACTAGTGGTTTTGAGACTGGTTGTCATAATATGTTTGCTTCATTTGAACTTTGGGAAGTTTGGAAGTTCACTTCGTGATTTGCTTGGAAGGAAATATGTTAGTCGCCTATTGCCATTGGAATTCTGTGATGCCCTTCGTAAAATAGAGAATCATAATTGTCTGAACGTACATGAGATTTCTCAGGCATTCAAGAAGATTGGCAATCCTCTTGTAATAGCTAGCTTGGGAAAGAATTGTTCACAATTTTTATGTCCAGATGCAATCTTTGTTAACATGAAGGTAATGAAAAGCACGGATGAGATATTCGAAATTTTGTATCCAAAAATGGAAGCTTGTCAAGTTCAAGTTGGAACGAGTAAAGATGTTCCATCTAAACGTCCTGCTTCCCTCCCTGAGGACACGGATGCTCAAAACATGAATGACAATACCTTGGTGATGAACCTTGATCAGCTGTGCAAAGTTTTTGAAGCATTGAAGATGGTAGATAATGGAAACAATGGGAATTACAGGCGCAGTGTTAAATATCAAGTTGGAACAAGTAAAGATGTTCCATCTAAACATCCTGCTTCCCTCCCTGAGGACACGGATGCTCAAAACAAGAATGACAATACCATGGTGATGAACCTTGATCAGCTGTGTAAAGCATTGGAAGCATTGAAGATGCTGGATTATGGAAACAATGGGAATCACGGGAACAGTGTTAAATATCAAGTTGGAACAAGTAAAGATGTTCCATCTAAACGTCCGGCTTCCCTCCCTGAGGACATGGATGCTCAAAACATGAATGACGATACCTTGGCAATGGACCTTGATCAGCTGTGTAAAGTACTTGAAGCATTGAAGATGGTGGATAATGGAAACAATAGGAACTAAGGGCACAGTGTTAAATGCCCCAGCGATTAAGGTACTGCCAAATTTGTTTTAACAATACCTCATGACTTCAAGATGAAGCATGTGATGAAATGAGCACTATAATGTCTGTTTGTTCTTTGTTGATTAACAGGCAAATATGTAGATAAGTATTCAACTATACTTGCAGCCAGAATGCTAGAAGAATCGAAACAACTTTATGCTGCACTTGATGGTAAGTGTGTGATTCAAAGATGTATGGTTTTTGTCATTGGATTCCATTGTTTCTTACTTTGCATAATCTTCAGTAGGCTGAAACTCGAGGGACTGCATTCAGGAATCTGAAGTCTAAGGATATTGATCTTTCTCTTAGACTGTAAATAATGTAATATAAATCATGCAACTTAAAAAGAAATTTGTGTGTACTAGCTGAGAGGTTGAGACATTTGCCACTACCCTTTTGTAGAAAAGAAACTTTGCAATGTAATATAATTTAATCAATTATACATAGTGTTGTTTCAAATGACAATGCAACACAAATGATATTTGTCACAACAAATTTACTTTGTCTAGGAGATTGCGTCTCATCCTTCCAACTACCAAATGAAAGTTGTATACGAACTTTATTTCATCCATGAGAGAGTTTGTTTATCATCTATTATTAACTCTTCCTTATTTTTATTTATCACCTAATTATATACAAAAGTCTGTCATGATTGACGGGCACAATACCATTGGTTGTCAATCTGCACTACTAAGGGTCTGTTAGTTAGATTAAATGTTTGAAGAATTTTTTATTTGTTTTAAAATATTTTTAAAATTTTATTTGTTATTTTTTCAACTTAAATCTGGTTATTATTTGTACCTAAAATTCCTATAAAATCTTAATTTCAGCCCAGCTGTTTTGCCCCCTACAAGGCAGATGCTTGGCGGCTAAGAAAACTTTATTCAGGATATAAATTCTATAATCTTAACCCAACTAGGAAGACACCCTCTCAGCAAGAATTCTCAAAACTGTACCTTATGGCATAAGGATTCGTACTACCCTCTACAAGTGAGATTCCTAAACCCTGTCAATTAGGTTTTTCCCTCAAAGCCTATAAATAGAGCACCCCATGCACTATCCATGTACCCCTTAAGAACCTAACAAAGACCTCTATCGCAACTTACCTTTAAGCATTCACGAGCAACTTAGCAATCATTTAGCAGCTTAAACATCACCTAACCAGCAGCCTCTTCAACCATCCATTCTCCTTATTCGAGAAAAACTTTTTCTTGAACAAAGTCCCCTAATTTAAATATTTTTTAACCTCAAGAGACCTTAAACCAACCATCCTTGTCATCCCATCAACATTAAATCATCTTTCTTGGATTAGAACCATCCTTCATTCTCAGACAAACTCCTTAAACCTTCAAACACGACCTTAAACCTCAAGAAATTGTTATGGTAATATTCTTGATTTGCGGCCCAAATTTCTTTTATTCTTGCAAACCAACGTTAGAACAACCCTTAGACACCATTCAATTGCATATTTTAGGTTGCCATTACCCCAGAATTCCAACTTTACACCTTAGATCCCATTAGGATATTTTTATTTTCCAATTTACTGCCGTATTGGTTACAAGGGAAGTTCTTAACTCAATTTTTGATTATTCACTAGTGTAATGCTCCCACGCTACTACTCCCAGTAGGTGCCATTGCTATTCAAGCTTAGATTTGCTATTTGTCAGATCAATGCTTAGATAATTCTTTGGACCTTACTCTTTGAACTATAAATAGAACGGTGGGTTCACATACCATATTCAATCCAAGTTACAAATCATGCCCAAATCCTATTTTCAGTTGAAAGAATTGTTTCCAACCAATCTTGAGGCGACATAAGGATGGATGTCTTGCCAAAACAATTATCAACTATTCACGTTTGAATATATAAAATAGAACTTTATAACTTTTATGTGAATGTAATAGGTTTGAAAAAAAAAAAAAAAGAATATCTGCATATACTTAATTATTATTATATATAGTCATTATATCTATCTATATCTTTTTTTTAAATTATCATTTCTATTTTTTTAACATTAAAAGATGTTTTTTTTTTCTTTTTTTTCGTAGTTATTGTTTTAGATTATGCTTGGCCCAGCCTGAGGGCATGTTTTTTAAGCACTTGGACTGAACTCAAGCTTTAACTAAAAAGTTAGGCTTGGCCACAAAGGCCTGAGAAATTTTTAAAAATAAAAGATAATTTTTTTATTTCAATAAATTTTTTAGCATTTATTTAACCACTCCATAGTCCATAACATATATGGAAAGTTGTGAATCGATTAAGCCTAATTTTTAAAGCCTAACCTTATAAAAATAAAATTTTATGAACTATAAATTGATAAAACATAATGAAAAAAAAATGTAAAACATAACATCCAGGCTTCTAAGGCTTGGATGAAAAAACCAACCAGGTTTTGCCATCCCAAATTTAGAAATAATATTAATTAATTAATAAATTAATTCGTTATCTTTTAGGTTTAGGTGGCATGATTCAAGGCTAGTGGGGACATACACGTGATCCCACAAATAAGGTGATTATTATTATTATTTAGATTGATTATAATAGGTATTACAATCATTAATTTTTTGAAAATCTAAATAGAAATAGTTACAGTACATTCAGAAATCTACCGACTCAAACTCATGTCCTCAACTTTAGATTTATCTAGTTACAAGTTACGGAAGGAGGAATGAGAATGAAAATAGTGGTCCCGACATAAAATTAGAAATATAAAAACAATGGGAATAAAGTTTTCATTCTTTGAACTCACCATCTTACCCTAATGAAATTTCATAATTTCACTTTTATCCTCAATTAAATTATCATCATCGTCATCATTCGTCATTAACTTTGTTGTTATTCTTATTATTATCATTGTCATTATCATTATCATTATTATTGTTATTATGAATATCGTCATATTCATCATCATCGTTACTTTTATTATTGTTGTTGTTGTTATTACAAGAATAATATTTATTATTATTACTAACAGTAATTTTTAATAATAATAATCACAATAATTATAAAACATGATAGTAAAAGTGACAATAATTATCTAAGGGTATTTTAGCAATTTAAAACAATTTATTACTATTTGAAAATAAAGTAAACACATCAATAAGAATACATGTTATTCTGATTCTTACAAAGTAAACAACTCGATGTTGTATTTGTTTATAGTGAATGAGAATCCAGAATTAGAAACATTAATATTGATGTTGGGAATCAACGTCATTGATGTTGTTTACTTACAAAATGAAAGGGATAATGAGAATGATAAAAGCAGTGGACTCCACATGTATTGACATAATTTTGTCAACAATTTTGATTGACGCAGTTTTATTATGTTAAAATCTAATGAAATATTATCAAAATGACTTGAAATTTTTATATGTGGTGCATTTACATGTCCATTAACATTATAAAAAAATTCAGTGTTCTGACTACTATCAAATTTAGACTAAATTCTGAAACTCATGTTTTCTTATAAAAAATTCAATTTCTACCGGTTTGATTTGAGTCATAAAAATAATAGTCAAATTTTTTATTGTAGTGTTTTTGAAATATTATTTCAAAGTGCTGCAATAGTTACTATATTCCTAATTCTCATGTGCCTGATGGTCGGGTCGTGACAATTACTAATGTAAGTATTACCTATTCTCTTGTAAAATATTGTTTTGAGTACAAAATTGGTTAGGAGTTGAGTTTTTTTGTCTCAAGCTTTTAGTTATGTAAATGGGAAGAAAGCTTGTACTAAGTCAACTTTTAAGAGATTTAAGACTAAAGGGCTTCAAATTGAAAGTTTTTGGCCCCATGTTACCATGAAGATAGTTTCCATGGTGTTTTCACTTGAGGCTTTAACAAAGAGTCAGCCTAACATTGCTCTTAAAAAATTTATATACCTTGCAGCATTTGGTGTCAGCTAACTTGTATTGGGTGCATGTGTATGTTTACAATATTTGGTTCCTAATGTACTATTTGCTTCAAATAATATCCCCACTCTCTAACTAGTCTTTTATTGAAACAGAGCCCGCTTCAAAACACATTGAAGAGCAGGGGCTTGAATTTCATCAGTTTGCTTTAACTGTTTTTTAATACGCAAGGAATAATTTCAATTTGCATTTCCAGTGCACTCTGTTGTTGTAGTTTACTTTTATTTTGCATTTTTTCTATTTCATTAATAATTTAAAATAGTGGTCTAAACCACTCATCTCTTTGCATCAAGCTGTCAAGTGTTTGGTTGAATTTACAGTTTGATTATGTTTGGAAATGGAATAGTATATCTATGCATGAAATGCCCATGATATTGAAGTCTTCATTTTTGTTCCTTTTTTTTATTGTGCTTAAAATTCTTATCATTTTCTCTCCTCTACTGTACATTTGACGAGTGTAGTAGGTATGTACACCTATTTTTGGTTATTGGATTCCAGGCCATTTTTGGATGCTTAAAATTGTATAAATGTTTAAATGTGAGTAGTAACAGAAGATGTTCATGTCAATTCTTGTTACTTCAAATATTTTACTTGCGGTAAGCTTCTTTGATAAAAAAATAGTAAAATGTTTGTTAAAAATTTGTCTTTTTTAATTTTTCATGATGCTATAATTCAGGAGTGCATATAAAAGATTTGCAGATACAATATTTGAGGGCATGGTGAGCAAATGAAGAGGAGAGAATAAAAGAGTGGTGGTAATCGGAGGAGGCACTAATCGGTGGCCCCTCGCTACTAAGACTCCAAAAGTGATTTACTGCTAGAATTTGGTGGACTTTGGTTTTTGGTCCAAGTATTTGGCTGCTGGTGGTTACTTATATTAGGATATTTTGTAAAATGTGGGATTGAAGTAGTTTTGAATACTTCAACCATATAGTTTGTACGGTTAGATGAATATTGTAGTTTGAATACATATAAATTTCATTTTTTTATTTATTGATTTTTTTAATTATAGGTATTATGTTTTGTATTTGTTTTAGAATAACAAATTTTATTTATGAAATTAAATTTGAAGAATTTGAGAATTTGTATTGTTATAAATATATTAATTGAAAATAAATTAATATTAATAAAAATAATAGTAATAATAATATTTTGAAATAAAATTTCATCGAAAAATATTAATTTTCTTGCCAAAGATTTCAAACATGGTGTGAAAATTCAAATAATATTGAAGTTCCCAATAAAATGTGGTGTGACATATATATGACTATTAATAACTATCATAAATTCATGACAGGAAAAATTTTGTTATAAATGAGGGACATTGACATAAACGACGAATAGGTTGTCTGTCATATATCCCTTTTTATGACAATTATTTCTCGTAATCTATTGTCTATTTTCCGATAGTGGAAATTGGGAATAAGAAATAGAAACTTGATTCTATTGGGAAGAGAAGTAGGTTGGGAATCAAGTACTTTTTTCTTGAACTCAGCATTTTAACCCTACCCAAATTTCATAACTCCTCTTTTGTCTTCAATTAAAATTTTATTATATTATTATTTTATTGTCATCATTATTATCATTATTCTTGTCATTGTTGTTAATAATAAAAATAATAATGATAATAAAAGTAGATAAAATAATAATGATAATGAAAATACTACTAATAATAACAACAACTACTACGACTACGATGGCAACGACGGCGATGATATTTTTATTATTATTGCTACTGCTAAAAATAAATTTTTTGAATAATAATAATCATCATAATAATTATAAAAAAATAATAATAATGACATTAATTGACTAATGACATTTTAATAACTTAAAATAATTTATTTCGATTCTAAAATAAAGTAAACACATCAATACGAATATATTCATTTTGATTCTAGTTCTATAACTCAAGTAAATAGTTTATTCTGATTTTTATTCCTCACTCACATTTCAATTTATTATAATTTCTGGTTATTCTAATTACTAATTAGTAAACGCGCGAATAGAAGGGGTTGATTACTTACTGATTTCTAATTTCATGCCAATTTGCCTATGGTAATTATCAAAACAGATGGCTGGATGGCACGTGTTAGCTAGCTGATTGATTTGAAGGGTTTTAGTTTCTTCGTGTTCACACATGATACGAGTCTAAGCATTTAGTGATGCTCAACAATTAAAAGATAGTACCAATTAATTCGAATTCTATCCATTGAATATATTCTACGGATTTAGTTGCGTGAATGTGAATATGTTCTGCATTTTGTGACTAGTCTAGTAAGAGATAGTAAAGCTGTGATTCGGATGAGTTTTCGATTTTTTTTTAAATTTTGTCTACCAAAATAATCAATAAATAATGAAGAATTAAAAGATGATAAATAATTATCATTGTTGACAATATGCTGTATATGTTTAATTACAAAATATAATGCAACAAATATGCAATAAAAAAAAAATCCATTGAGACCAGCCGACATAATTTCATAGCGACCCAAACTGCTATTTCTATATTGAGGAGCAAACTTTTTTTTTTTTAATTTAATGAGAAATCTAGTGCAATATAGGGAGAATAGAGTCCCTCATGCATGAGGGAGTGTGTGTTCTCATATGCATGAGGGAGTGTGTGTTCTCATTATGCTACGTGGTCCGGTGGTGATAATATGTTGTCCCGAAGCTAAGAATAGTTAGGATCTCAATTTGAATCCCAACTAGTGGGACATTCATTTATTAGATGATATAATACTGATTTATTAGTTATAAATTAAAATCAAAATATTAGAATGTATAACACTATTATAAAGATTATTATAAGATACTGCAATCATAAGTAAGGTAAACAGAAAGAGAAAAGTAAAGTAAAAAAAAAAGGAGTGACATCAAAGAGAAAGAAAAGAAAAGGGGTAAAAGTTAAAAATTTAAGTTATTATTTTATTAATAATTCTATATTATAATAAAAAATTTACTGGGACCAATTTGGATTGATTCTATTATGAAATAATTCAGTTTTTTATTCTCATATCGGAATATATCTATTGGTTAATATTAAGGCAGGAATCGAATATGTACCCTAAAGAATATGTTTCGGTGATAAGAATTATTTTATTTAAATCTGCAGTAAACTATATTTTCCTCACTTACTTCCTAGCCGTGCTTATGATATTATATTTTAAAACCAATTTTTTAATATTTTTAAATTGTTTTATCTATTTTAAGGAATATTAAAATTAATTTTAAGCGCAAAAATAACACTACCAAAACTAGAAATATTGCAGTGGTAACAAGGATTTTTATATATGGTAGCTTAGCCGTTGATACAAAACCCTCTTATTGTATTTCCAAACTCCAAAGTCTCTTGACCTTGACATCTAGTGGAAATAATAATCAAAAAGTAAAGTTGTATTATTTTTCAGACTAAAGATGAAATAATTTTTTTTGACCGAAAGGAAAATAATTAAATATAAAGAAATAAAATAGGAAGACCTCTGGTCAACCATATTTCCATCTATTAGTCTACTTTCTTTATTTCTTTGGGCAAGCTTTAAGTTACTCTTTTCTGAATTGACCACCCGTTATTTTTAAAAATTTCAAAATATTTTTTTTTCAAATATTAAAAAAAATAAAGGTAGGCTGATGATTCTTTTTTTGTCTTCTTAATAAAAATAGAGAATAAATCAATATTTTTAAATGTAAGAGAGGAATTTGAAGATAGTCCATTCACAAAGGTAATTCGAAATCAATCCAATTTTCTTTTAGTGGTCAAATTATTTATACATATAATTTTTTTAGAGAAAATGTAGGAGAACTTAAGACTCAACTCTTAGTTAGGACAATGCCAAGTAATATAAAAATTAAAGTAAAAACCAAATTTCTTACAACTAAAATGAAAAATAACTATGTACACTAAGATCTAGTAAGATGCTAGGGGTTAGTTTGGGAATAATGCAGCTTCTAAAATAATTATAGCTAGTTATGCTATAAAAATAATCGGCTGTGAAAATAATCAATTAAGTGTTTGGTAAATTTTTTTTTTTTCAAAAGTACTGTGAGTTTTGAAAGCAATTATGAACGTTCGGTAAATTTTACTATTAAACTACTGGGAGAAAACAAATGACTTAAATGTACATAATGTAGGATAAAATTTACTTATACTTATAAAAACATATACATATAATGCTTTTAATTGTGTGTTATAATATTTTTACTAAAAATAAAATTTATAATATTTTTTATTTTTTTTATCTTAAAACAATTGATAATTAAATTTATAATATAATGAAACAAATTTAATAATAATTTGACCAACAAATTGATATTAATAAATTGATATTGATGAATTATAATAAAAGTTTATTAAAATATTGATTCTGTTTCCAATTTGAATAAAGATAATTTTGGGTTTCGGTAATAATATTAAGGATATTTATGAAATTGTATTAAAGGATAAAATTAATTTTTAAAATCATATTCTAAAAGTCACTCATTCCCTACTTTTTAAAATCAATTCTAGAAGGAGCTAATTTTGATAAAAGTGATTTTAATTTTTTTTACCAAATACTAAAATTAGTTTAAAGATTTTCAAAATTACTTTTAAGCCTCTCAAAAGCAATCCCAGACAGACGCTAGAGAAAATTACATGTTTATAATTTATACAAAGTACTCAGTCGCCATTACAAATAAATGTGAATATTGCCTTTCTCATTCTGTAAAAGCTTGGGAAAATGAAGAAACCAAGAAAAACGACATTATTAATGGGTCATTTCTTTCTATTTTCATGGATGCGAATCTTGTGGATATGTTTCTAATGGTTTTGGGTTTCATTGGAGCCATGGGTGATAGGTTATTAACACCTTTAATGACATTTCTGACAGCTAGATTGATAAATATTGTTGGGAATGCATCAAGTCTCACTTCGGATAATTCACTCATAAACTACTATTTAATTCTCTCATCTTTCTTTCTTGATGCACACGTTTCATTCATTAGAATAAACTTAATTATTATGTATATATATATTAAGAAAAATGATATTTCACCACCAACAAAATACTATCATGATAGAAACGACACATTGTAACATAAACAATGTTGTCTTTTTGTATGCTACTATGATAATACAACATGAATAATTTTTCATTTCTATCTTGATGATATTCAAATATCAGTACTCCTATATTAAAAAGTATAAATCAATTAATTTCTCTAGACAATAGAATGCATTGGTAGTTTTGTACGTAGATTGTCTGAGATGGATTGCTGCTTTCGTAGGAGTGTCTTATAATTTGTTGATATGAGTTAAATTTGTTCAAGATTTATAAAAGAATAAATAATCTTAGCTAATTATTCTTTTAATTGTTTTTAGAGGGATATTTTTGGACAAGAACTGGCGAAAGACAAGCAACAAGGATGAGAGCTATCTAATTGAAACCAATCTTAAGGAAAGATGTTGAACACTTTGATTTAAATGTGACAAACACTGCGCTGTAGAGATTCTCAAGTGTTTCTAAATGATAACCCTGTGATTCAAGAGTCATTAGTGAAAACCTTTAATAGTAAGTAATTTAATACCATTTGATTAACTATAATTTTACAACAAAATAAAATGGTTAATTGTTTTACAAATTTTACTGTACTCCCATGCGCATAAATCTATTGTAGTATAAATTTATGGTGATGAGTGTTGATCGACGAGGAGGTAGAATTAATCATGTGTGGGGTTAATTTCCAAGTTCGTTTGTGAATTAGTTGGATGTGATTTTTGAGCAATACTAAAAGAAATGATGAGAATAAATTAATGATGAAACAATGCAAATGGGGCACTTGAATCTCTGGATTCACACACAATATTTTATACCATATGCTTAATTTTCCTTTTTAGTTCTGAATAATTTATGAGGAAGTACTTCCACTCCTCATAGTCATCATTCTAGTAAATGTAGTATCAAACACTCATTGTGTCAGGGCAAAATAATCTTCTGCTAAATGTGGTGTCAAGTACAAGTTGTGTCAGGTAACAATAATCTTATTGTTGATAATGTGGTAAGATTGTTTACTAAATAGTTTAAATATATTCTCTATCAACACTGAGTCAAGATGAACCTTTAATATTAGAAGGGAGTTTCTCGCTAATAAATATAGTGTAAAGTATTCATTGTGTCAAACAGTAATGATCTTGCACTAAGGAGTCGGTATTCTGTGCAAAATCTAGATAAGATTATTACTGTCTGTCAATAATGAGCTAAACCAATCCACATATATCAGAGAGAAAGAGTTAATAAACTTATCAATTTAAGCCTATGGATTGTGTTGAGTCTCCACATTTAGTTCAAGCCTGAAACTAAATTAGCTACTCATATTGAATTAGGAGTAAAATTAGAGACAAAGAATTATATAAGATGGAGCTCAAATTTAGATTTAGAGCTGTCGAATTAGGGGGGATCCCCCCTATTTATAGATACAAAAAATAAATCATGTTTATTGAATGAAAACAATTTAGATGCTCAAAATTACACTGCGTGGCAAGTTCTGATTAGATGGAATACGTCACCAAGATGTGATTTAGTGAATTGCATGTAACATACAAAAGAATTTTCTTTAGCCATTCATCAGACTAGAATGCTCGGAATCGAGGATCTTAACTCGATTTTCCATTATTCACTAGTATAACGCTCCCACGCTACCACTCACTATAGGTGCAATTGCTATTCAAGGCCAGATTTGCTATTTGCCAAACGAGCTATTAATGCTTCAACGCGAGTTTATCTGGGTCAGATCAATGCCTAGATAATCTTATGCTATTTGCCAAATCCTTCTCAATTGAAAGAATTTTCTCTGGCCAATCCTGGTGCAACATACGGATCCAAGTCCTTCCAAAATAATTATCAACTATTTATGTTTGAATAGAAAAAATAGAAATTTCTAACTTTTACGTGATTGCAATAGGTTTGAGAGAAAAAAAAAAACTAAAAATATCTCTCAAATTTCCCTATGCATGTACTTAATTATTATTATTATATATAGTCATAATATCTTTTTATATCTTTTTGTTTAATTATCATTTCTATTTTTTCAGCATTAAAAGATTTTTTTTGTAGTTATTGTTTTGAATTATGTTGGGCCCTACCTACGGGCATGTTTTTTGAGCTCAAGGTTTAACTAAAAAGTCAGGTTTGGCCACAAAGGTTGAGAGATACTTAACAAATAAAAGATAAATTTTTTATTTTAATAAAAAAAATTAATATTTATTTAACCATTCCATAACATATATTGAAAGTTGTAAATCCTTTAAGCCAAATTTTTAAATCCTAGTCGTATAAAAATGAAATTTTATGAACTATAAATTTATAAAACATAATGAAAAAAAATAATAAAATGTAAACCATAAAATCCAGGTGCTTCGATGAAAAAACCAATCAGGTTTTGCACTCCAAAATTTAAAAATAATATTAATTAATTAATTAATTAATTCATTATCTTTTAGGTTAGGTCGCATCATTGAAGGCTAATATGGACATATATGTGATCCCACAAATGAGGTTGTTGTTGTTGTTATTATTATTATTATATTTAAATTGATTACAATAGGCATTACAATCATCTATTTGTTAGAAATATGAAAATCCATAAATCTACCAACTCAAATTCATGCCCTCAACTTTAAATTTATCTAGTTACAAGCCCATCTTTAATGTACGGGTTATGGGAATCCAGAATCAAAATCATTGATGTTGTTTACTTGAGAAAATGGAAGGAGGAATGAGAATGAAAATAGTGGGCCCGACATAAAATTAGAAATATACAACAATAGGAATCAATTTCTCATTCCTTGAACTTACTATCTTGCCCTAATGAAATTTTATAATTTCACTTTTGTCCTCAATTAAATTATTATTATTATTATTATTATGATCATCGTCATTATTTTTGTTGTTGTTCTTAGTATTATCATTATCATTATTATTGTTATTATTAATATCATCATATTCATCATCATCATCATTACTTTTATTACTATTGTTGTTGTTGCTACAAGAATAATAGTTATTATTATTATTAACAGTAATTTTTAATAATAATAATAATCACAATTATTGTAAAACATGATAGTAAAAATGACAATAATTAATTAAGAATATTTTAGCAACTTAAAACAAGCCATTCCTATTCGAAGATAAAGTAAATAAATCAAAAGGAATGCAGCTCTTTTCAATTCTTATAAGTAAACAATTTAATGCTGTATGTGTTTATGATGAATGGGATCAAGAGTTAGAACCATTAATATTGATGCTGGGAATCAGAATCATTAATGTTGTTTACTTACAAAATGAAAGGGACAATGAGAATGAAAATAGTGGACTCCACATGTATTGACATAGTTTAAACCATTTTGATTGACGTTGTTTTATCATGTTAAAACCTAATGAAATGTTACTAAAATGACTTGGAATTTTTATATGTGGTGCATTTACATGTCCATTAACATTTCAAAAAGTTTCAATGTTCTGACTAGTATCAAATTTTAAATAAGTTGTGAAACTTAGGTTTTCTTGTGAGAATTTCAATTTCTGCCACTTTGATTTAAATCACAAAAATAATAGACAAATTTATCATTGTAGTGTTTTTGAAATATAATTTCAATATGCTGTAATAGTTAAAATATTCCTAATTCTCACATGCGATGGTCAGGTCGTGACAATTACTAATGTAAGTATTTCCTGTACTTTTGTCTTCTTTTAATTGTACAATGTTGTTTTGAGTACCAAATTGGTTAGAAGTTATGTTTTTTTTGTTTCAAGCTTTTAGTTGTGTAGACGAGAAAGGAAAGCTTGTACTAAGTCAACTTTTAAGAGATTTAAGATTAAAGGGCTTCAAATTGGAAGTTCTTTACCCCATGCTACCATTAAAATAGTTTCCTTGGTGTTTTCACTTGAGGCTTTAATAAAGACTCAGCCTAACATTGCTTTTAAGAAATCTACATACCTAGCAGCATCTAGTGTTACCTAACTTGCATTGGATGCATGTGTATGTTTACAATATTTGGTTCCTATTGTATTATTTGCTTCAAATAATATCCCTACTCCACTAACTAGTCTTTTATTAAAATAGAACCTACCTCAAAACACATTGAAGAGAAGGGACTTGAATTTCATCTATTTGCTTTAACTGTTTTTTTTTATACGCAAGGTATAATTTCAACTTGCATTTCCAGCGCACTCTGTTGTTGTAGTTTCAACTTGCACTTCCAGCGAACTCTGTTGTTGTAGTTTCAACTTGCATTCCCAGCGCACTCTGTTTTTGTAGTTTACTTTTATTTTCCAATTTTCTGTTTCATGAATAATTTAAAATAGCGGTTCAAACCACTTATCTCTTGGCATCAAGCTGCCAAGTGTTTGGTTGAGTATACACTTTAATTGTGTTTGGAAATGGAATAATGTATCTACGCATGAAATACCCATAATATTCTTTTGCGTCATTAAGTAGTAGTTGTTTCAACTCAATCTTTTTCTTTTACTGAAATCTTCACTTTTGTTCCTATTTTTTTCCCTAATTGTGCTTAAAATTCTAATAATTATCTCTCCTCTGTTATACATTTGACAAGTGCAGTATGTAAACCTATTCTTGGTTATTAGATTCCAGACCATTTTTCGATGCTTAACATTACATAAATGTATAACGTGTGAGTACTAACAGAAGATGTTCTCGTCAATTCTTGTTACTTAAAATATTTTGCTTGTGGTAAGCTTCTTTGATAAAAAAAATAGTAAAATGCTTGCTAAACGTTTTTTTTTTTGGTAATTTTTCATGATGCTATAATTCAAGACTGCATGTAAAGGATTTGCAAATGCAAATTTGAGGGCATGGATAACAAATGAAGAGGAGAGAATAAAAGAGTGGTGGTGATCGGGGGAGGCATTAATTGCTGGCCTCTCATTGCTAAGACTCTACAAGTGATTTACTACTAGAATTTGGTGGGCGTTAGTTTTTGGCGCAAAATATTTTGCTATCGGTGGTTACTTATATTAGGATATTTTGTAAAATGTGGGGTTTAAGTAATTTTGAATACTTTAATGATAAAGTTTGTATTGTTAGATGAATATTGTAGTTTGAATACATATAAACTTCATTTTTTTTAATTTATTGGATTTTTTTTTAACTATAGGTGTTATATTTTACATTTTTTTAGGATAACAAATTTTATTTATAAAATTAAATTTGAAGAATTTGAGAATTGTATTGTTATAAATATATTAATTAATAATAAATTAATATTAATAAAATAATAGTAAAAATAATATTTTGTGTCATGACCCAACCCAGACCTAGCAAAATATTGTTCGCTTTGGGTTTTAACAAATTCTGCACAGTTTTGTTTTAAAGGTGCACATACCCTCAAAAACGCATCTTACCAATTAAGGTGCAGATCACCCATATAAACTCAACATCTCTTTCGTGTTTTGTCAATGTGAGATTTACCTAAGATGTTACATACACCCCCCCTTAGGGATTTAGTGTCATCGCTGAGATTTGCCCCACCATCTTGTAAGAATACACGTGGAGCCGGTCTAATACCATCTATCATGACTTAACCAAGACCTGACAAGATATTATCAATTTTGGGCCTTAGCAATGCCCGCACGGTTTTGTTTTTAGAGCACCCCCACACCTAAAAAACGTATCTCGCCAATTAAGGTGCAGATTACCCCATATAAACACAACATCTTTTTCATGTTTTGCCAATGTAGGATTTACTTAGAATGTTACATACACTCCCTTAGGGATTCAGTGTCTTTTTTGAGGTTTGCCCCACCATCATTTAAGAATGCACATGGAGCCGGTTTGATACCATCTATCATGACTCAACCAAGACCTGACAAGATATTATCTATTTTCGACCTTAACAAAGCCCGCACAGTTTTGTTTTTAGGGCACCCTTACACCTAAAAACCCATCTCGCCAATTAAGGTGTAGATCACCTTTTATAAGCCCAACATATCTCTCGTACTTTGTCGATATGGGATTTACTTAGGTCATTTTGAAATAAGTTTTGTCGAAATAATAATAAGTTTCCCACCAAAGATTCTAAAAATGGCATGAAAATTCAAATAATATTGAATTTCCCACTAAAATATGGTGTAACATATGTATAACTATTAAAAACTATCATAAACTTATAACGAAAAGAATTTTGTCATAAATGAGGGATACTAACTTAGACGATGAATAAATTATTTATCATATACCCCCTTTTATAACAATATTTCTCGTCATCTATTACTTGTTTTCTAATAGTGGAAACTGAAAATAATAGGAGCTTGATTATTGGGAAGGGGAGTTGTTGGGACTTAGAAATCAAGTTCTTATTCCTTAAACTCAATATTTCATCCCTCCCCAAATTTCATAACTCTACTTTTGTTTCTAATTAAAATATTGTTATATTATTATCTTATTGTCATCATTATTATCATTATTCTTGTCATTATTGTTAATAATAATAATGATAGTAAAAAAGTAGTGAAAATGATAATGAAAATGAAAATAATACTAATAATAATAACAGCAACTAGGACTATGATGAGGATGATGATGATTATATTATTATTATTATTGCTAAAATTAATTTTCTTGAATAACAAGAACCGTAATAATTATAACAAATAATAATAAAAACAACATTAATTAATTAAGGATATTTTAGTAACTTGAAACAATCTATTCTAATTCTAAAATAAAGTAAACATATGAATATGAATATATTCATTTTGATTCTAATTTTATAATTTAAGTAAACATGTTATTGTGATTTCTACTACTCACTCACATTTCAATTTATTTAGTTCCTGGTTATTCTAATTACTAATTGGTCAAAGGAATGGGGTTGATTACTTCTCTTTTTCGAATTTCATGTCGATTTGCCTGTTGCACGTGTTGCACGTGTTAGCTAGCTGGTTGATTTGATGGGTTTTAGTTTCTTCGTGTTCACACATGACGCGATCTAAGCATTTAATGTTGCTTAATTACGAAGTTACCATTCATTCGAATTCGATCCGTTGAATATGTCATATGGATTTCGTTGAGCGAATGTGAATATGTTCTGCATTTTATGACTGGTCTAATGAAAGATTGTAAAGTTGTGATGCGGATGATCTTTCCATTTTATTTTTTTTTTGTCTACCAAAATAATCAATAAATAATGAAGAATTAAAAGATGATAAATAGTTATCATTGTTGACAACATGCTGTATATTTTTAATTACAAAATATAATACTATAGATATGAAATAAAAAAAAATCTATTGAGACCAGTCAATATAATTTCATACAGTTCCAAATTGCCAATTTTACGGTGAGGAGTAAACTTCTTTCTTTCTTTGTTTTTTTTTTTAATATATAATTTAAGGAGAAATCTGCTGCAATGTAGGGAGAATAGAGTCTCTCACACATGAAGGAGTATGTGCTGTCATTATGTTACGTGGCCCGATGGTGGTAATATATTATTTCGAAGTTAAGAATAATTAAGATTTTAATATGAGTTCTAGCTAATCTGACATTTATTTATTAAATGATATAATATTGATTTTATTAATTATAAAATTTTTTATTTTATAAATGAGTAACACATTAATTAAAATATAAATTAAAATTAAAATATTAAAATGTCTAACACTATTATAAAGCCAATTACAAGATACCGTAATTATAAGTCAGGTAAATAAAAAGAGAAAATAAAAAAGTAAAGTAAAAGAAACAGGAGCAGTAGCAGCTATTGCTCTGCCAGGATGATCACTACTTTCGCTATGAAAGCAAATGAGTGGGAACTGAAAAGTACAAACTGAAAACAGATGGCTGGATGGCACGTGTTAGCTAGCTGATTGATTTGAAGGGTTTTAGTTTCTTCGTGTTCACACATGATGCGAGTCTAAGCATTAGTTGAGTGAATGTGAATATGTTCCGCATTCTATGACCGGTCTAATAAAAGATTGTAAAGTTGCAATTCGGATGATCTTTCGATTTTATTTTTTTTATTTTGTCTACCAAAATAATCAATAAACAATGAAGAATTAAAAGATGATAAATAATTATAATTGTTGACAATATGTTGTATATTTTAAATACAAAATATAATACTATAGATATGCAAAAAAAAAAAAAAAAATCTATTGAGACCCGTCAATATAATTTCATAGAGACCCAAATTGCCAATTATGCGTTGAGAAGTAAAATTCTTTCTTTCTTTCTTTCTTTTTCTAATATATAATTCAAGGAGAAGTCTGCTGCAATGTAGGAAGAATAGAGTCTCTCACACATGAAGGAGTATGTGCTGTCATTATGCTACGTGGCCCGATGGTGGTAATATATTGTTCCGAAGTTAAGAATAGTTAGGATTTTAATATGAATCTTAATTAATGTGATATTTATTTATTAGATGATATAATATTAATTTTATTAATTATAAAAAATTTTATTTTATAAATGAGTAACACATTTAGTTAAAATATAAATTAAAATCAAAATATTAAAATGTCTAATACTATTATAAAGACAATTACACGATCCCGTAATTATAAGTTAAGTAAACAAAAAGAGAAAATAGAAAAGAAAAGTAAAAGAAATAGGAGCAGTAGCAGCTATTGCCCTGCCAGGGTGATCACTACTTTCGCTATTAAAGGAAACGAGCGGGAACGGAAAAGTAGAAACTGAAATATGGACTCCAAAATGACAAAAATTAAAAATTTAAAAATTTAAAAAAAGCAAAGGAAATGGAAAGACTTTTGCTGTTTTGCTACATTGTCTAGGCAAACTCATATCTTTAATCTTTGTTCCTTACTTAGTGCTCGTACGAGGTGATTCCTTGTCCTTCCATTTCTTTGCTTTCTAGTGAACCAACCCCCTTCTTTTGGGTATTTAAAGGGTGCTAGTGAAATGGGTTTTCCGCACTGTCGTCATTCATTTCAAAACAATTAAAATATAAATAAAACACTGTCATTGTTTGTTGGTTGATGGTACAGGAATCATAGAGTGAAGAAATGATGGAAGGTAAAGGTTGCAGCAGCAGCACGAAGAAAGCAGTAGGCTTCACGGAACATACAGTGTTTTCTTGGTCACTTGAGAATATTTTCAATGATAGCTATTTCAAGGACCAGGTTTTAAAATTTGTCTCTCCTGGTTTCCATGCATGTTATTAGTGTTGTTAGATCAATTTAATCCACTTGGTGCCATAAATATTCTGCTCTATTCTTGATAGTCTGCACTTGTGCCTTGTTTTTATTCAAGATTTTAATTAGTATCATTAGCATCTATCCCTTCCAATTATATTTATATATTCGGTTGGTCATTTTGAGTCATCTACTATAAACTGAATCTAGTGTTTTCGTTATTACTTATCATTATCATAATTCTGTTCTAAATGTAAAATTAGAAAGATCTCAATAGCCAAATTTTTTATTGATTTTCTATTTTAAACTGCATCCCTTTCAGGTGGAAAAAATCCCAGAGTCTTTTCAATCTGTTAAGCAGTATTTTGGGCCGTTTGTTTTCCCTTTGTTGGAAGAAACGCGTGTGCAATTGCGTTCAGGCTTGGAGGCTATGCGTAGAGCACCTTATGCTGAAGTAATAGCTTTTGAGGAGTTAAAGCCCCACGGGGCAAATAAATATAGTGTTGAGGTTGATTTCTGGAGGAACACAATCAATAACAGTGGCAAAGAGCCCTACAAAACATTGCCTGGTGATATTTTGGTTTTAGCAGATTATAAGCCTGAAAAGGTTTCTGATTTTCGAAGGGCGGGAAGGATGTGGACTTTTGTGTCAGTCACTGCAGTTCCTGATGATGAGGATGAGAATAAGAAAGAGAATTGTTATAAAGTTAAGGCCAGAAACGACTTGCAAGTCCATGACGGGACAAAGAAACCATTCTTTTTGATTTACTTGACCAATATACTTCCTAACAAACGAATATGGAACTCCTTGCATATGCGTGGAAATTGGAAGGTTATTACCCAAGTTTTAGGCACTGATTCAGTGGTAAGTGTTTGAGGATGAATTTGTAGGTTTTGATGCAATGACATTAGAATTACCTATATTGATACAGGTGTCCTGTTATCCATTTGGCGGGAGAGGGCCTTCAGAATAATTGCATTTACATTTTTGCCAGCTGATATTAAGTTTTTTTCTTTTTTTTTTTTATATGCTGAAATTTTCAATCTTTTTATGACAGGTTGACGAAAGGTGTGAACTCTGTCCTGTGCAAAGAAATGGCAAATGGGATGAGAAATTTGGTCCCAGTTTGTCATCTACCCTGAATGAGTCACAAGTAGGTGCAGTGTTTGCTTGTCTCAGAAGACTGGATTGTGATCACAAGTCTGGTGTTGAACTTATATGGGGGCCTCCAGGGACGGGTAAAACTAAAACTGTTAGTATGCTGCTCTTTAGCCTCTGGAGAATTAAATGCAGAACCCTTGCTTGCACCCCAACAAATGTGGCTATTACAGAGTTGGCCTCTCGTGTTCTAAGGCCAGTGAAGGAATCATATAAAAGGGATCCTAGAAGCAACACCCCAATTTGTTCACTTGGAGATATTCTCTTGTTTGGGAACAAGGATAGACTTAAAGTTAATCCAGGTTTTGAAGAGATATATTTGAATTATCGGATTAAAAAACTTAGGGAGTGCTTTGCACCGCTCTCTGGTTGGCGGCATTGTTTTTCTTCCATGATAGATCTTCTCGAAGATTGTGTTTCTCAGTACCATATTTATGTGGAAAAATTGGAGGAGAGGGAGGACTGTAATGTGAATCAAAGTGAAGAGAAAGAATGCAGGAAGGAAACTGAAGGGAGCAAAGGGGAGTGCAAGCCATTTCTTAAATATGTGAAAGAGAGATTTAAACGTGCTGTAGTTCCCCTTCGGAACTGTATTTTTATCTTTTGTACCCATTTGCCCAAATCGTACATTTCGGAAAATAGTTTTCAAGACATGGTTGCTCTTAAAATTTTACTTCATACTTTTGGGACTTTATTGTTTAAAGACAATGTGGTTTCTGAAGAGCTGGAGAAACTTTTTTCACATTCAGTAGATGAAGGTATCTCTTCGGCATTTGTGGGTAAAAGATACCTGTTGCAATTACACCAGAGGAGAAGTGAATGTCTTTCTGTTTTAAGAAATCTTTGGAATTCATTAGATGAACTTAACCTTCCATGTACTACAAGCAAACTATTGCTGGAAGATTTCTGTTTTAAAAGGGCTTCTCTGTTTTTTAGCACTGCTTCAAGTTCATATAAGCTGCACTCAGTGGAAATAAAACCACTGAACTTTCTAGTTATTGATGAAGCAGCACAGTTAAAAGAAAGTGAATCAACCATACCTCTACAGCTCGCGGGTATAAACCATGCCGTTCTTATTGGTGATGAGTGTCAATTACCAGCAATGGTTGCAAGCAAAGTATGTCAATTGTCTTATCTTTATTTGTTTCCTTCTAGCCTTTTTTACTTTTCTGTTTTAGGAGATTTAGTTTTGAGCTTGCTGATTTCTATGCATTTGACTATTTCTTCTCAGCTTTTTGGTTCCCAATTTTGGCTTTTTCAGATTTCTGATGAAGCTGGTTTTGGAAGAAGTTTATTTGAGAGGTTGACCTCATTGAATCATTCAAAGCACCTTCTCAATGTGCAGTACAGAATGCATCCATCAATAAGCTTATTTCCGAATTTACAATTTTATCGCAACCAGATCCTAGATGGTGCAAATGTTAAAACCAAAAGCTATGAGAAGCACTATTTGCCTGGGACAGAACTCGGCCCCTATTCTTTCATTAATATTATTGGTGGAAGCGAAGAGTTCATTTACCATAGCTGTAGAAATATGGTTGAGGTATCTGTGGTGATTAAAATACTGCAGAAGTTGTACAAAGGTATGTTTTGTAGGAATCTTTGGTGATATCATTTAAAGATTTGTTTGATTTCTTTTACTGACTTATCAGCATGATTTGATTTAATGAGTCGACTTTGTCAAAACAAGATAATTTTCACAATCTTGTCAAAAAGTTTCCTTGCGACAGCATGATTCAGCATCTGTTACACTATTCATTATTTATTTTGATTTGATTTGCCGATTCGATGTATGTGAAACCTGTTTCTCTGATATTTTAGATTTTTTTTTTTCTAATCAAGCCTTTCGTAATCCTTTTGCTTATGTGCCAAAATTTTGTGCATTCATAGGATGGTGGGACAAAATATTTGTTTGATGCAGTGAACTTGGATATTTTATAATCAATTTATAATTGAATTGTAGAGCAGTTTCCTATTGTAATGGTCAGTCTTTACTGATAGCCTGAATAGTTGACCGAAATCTTGACTGCACCATATCAATTGCTTTGTCAGGTATTATTACATTTACCTAGCATTTAATTTAGTTCCATGAATGAAAAGAAAAGGAGGTTGATTTCTTCTGGATAATGCTAAAACAATTTGTAATTATGCTTTCTGACCTATTCTTGGCTATCTTTATACTGCAGCTTGGGTTGGCTCAAAACAGAAGGTCAGCATTGGTGTAGTTTCACCATACACTGCTCAAGTAATCGCAATTCGCAAAAAAATTGGATCTGAGTATGATAACAAAGATGGTTTCACTGTAAAAGTGAAGTCAATTGACGGATTCCAGGGTGGGGAGGAGGACATTATAATTATATCCACTGTTAGGTGTAATGTTGGTGGATCGATTGGATTCATATCGAAGCCCCAGAGAGTTAATGTTGCTCTTACAAGAGCTAGGTATTACTTTTATGTAAAATCATATGATATAATACGTTTTGGGTCATTTTAAACATCTTTGGTTGATACCTGCTATCTCTTTGACACATTCTAGGCACTGTCTTTGGATTTTGGGGAACGAAAGAACATTAATTAGTAGTGAATCTATATGGGGAGCCTTAGTATGTGATGCTAAGGCACGTCAGTGTTTCTTTAATGCTGATGAAGATCGGAATGTGGCCAAAGCAAGACTAGACCTCCGTAAAGAGTTAGTTGAAATTGGTGCTGAAAGCTTAACCTCCACAAATCAAAGGGGAAAGGTATGTAGCTTCAGTAATTCATGGTTTTACATTCTTTACTTATCACATTTTCCTATTGTACCTATTTTTCTATTTTTTTTCAGTTTTTCTGTGGTTATTTCTAAGGATACCTTATTTCCCTGCTCATGTTGTTAATTACTTTTTTTTTTCCGGCTATGTTGTAAATCTAAATATGAGAAGACAACATTGTGCTATGATAAAGATGGAGAAACTTACCGGGAAGGAAGGTTTACAGCTACTGACAGCGAAGCAGCTGCTGACCCTATGTTCAATTCGACCCTAAATAGGCTAACTTTAACCTTCAGAAAGCTGCTGAGCTGATTCAGCTGTCAGATGTTTTAATGATTTGGGGAGGTATGAAGGAGCAGGTATGATTTTTAGCATGGATTAACAGTAATCTGCTACCTTCATGTGATATGAAGTTATGGTTCTAGTGTTGTACTCTTTTATCTATCTTATGAGATTTATCTTTCTGATGGACTATTGCTGATATATCTTGCAATATTGGAAATTTTGGTCTATTGTTGATATATCTTGCAATATTGAAATTTGGTGTATTCAGATTCAGCAAAGGAATAGCTCAGAACAAAAGTTAAAATTGTATAAACTTTTCCGAAAACAAGCAGCCACTAACAAGGACGCGGTTTCTAATTTTGGTGCACAAAGTTCAACAATTCTGCAGTTTATTATTCAGCTATTTTCAATGAAATTATGAGTATTAATTTTGTTTTTCATTTTTAAAAAGAAAAATTTCCTATACTAGTCCAACTTGCTGGAGTTTTCTTCTGCTATTAGCATGATTTTTTGGTAATCTCTTTTTTCATTTTTTTCCCTTTTCTGTATTTGAAGTTCTCCAAAGAACAATACCAAGTTCTGCGGGCTTGATCTTTTATTTTCTTTTATTTGCTGAGAACTCCATGATGCTCCATTGTATACTAGTTGAAAAAATAATTGCACAAAGAAATAGGAGTTTGAGTTTGAGTTTGTTAAAGCTTTTTGTTCTATAAATTTGAGACACAAAGTTTTTAACTCTTTAGGTCGCTTTGTGGATGTTGCGAAAGTGCGGGTTGATCAATTATCAATAGTATGGTGACTGTGATTTTTAAAGAAATATAAATGTGGTGATAAATAAATATAAAGAAAATTAGACACAATAATTTACGTGGTTTAGTGTAATACCTACGTCCACGGTAAAAAATAAAAGATAATTTTACTAATAATGAGAATTTATAAAAAGTGAAAAAAGCTCTTGAAACTCACAACTTCAATATACTTAATTGTATTCTCGCTAAAACACTTAAGTGAAAGTTCTCTCAAATTTTTCAAATTGCTTCATATGCAATTACCCTCGAATCTCTCAATTGGAATGCATTCAAATTAACAAATGGCCTGGTATTTATAACTAAAGATCATACATGCATCTAATCATTGTTCCCAAAAGTTTTTGAAAAATGGCAACCGAAATCAACAATTTTGAAAAAATCGATTGGCTTTTAGAAAACCACCACATTTTTCTCCATGCAACTGTCAACAAAATCATGCCACCAACTTTGCCTTTTGAAATTGCAAGCCATTATTTGAACTTTCAACTGTGGAAGCAGCAAACATGGCAGCACTTGGAGGAGGTATTTTTCTTGCAATTGATTTGCTACAGAAAGCTGGGAATTTCAGAGAAGCGAGTAAGCTTGTTATGAACTTTGTGTTCTCCAACTCACTTTGGTCATGTGGGAGCAGAGGTTGGCCCTTAAAGCAATTTACGCCGGAGGAGCTCTTACAAAAAGCAAAGTCACCGGAAAAGAATGACTCGAACTAATTCTATGAATTTGTTTGTGCACAGGCTGGCATTTTACCAAATGATCGGAGTAACCTACTCATGATGAATCAACAGTTCGTTGATTCTAAAAGAAATTACAATATCAGAGGTGAAATACTATCGTCTCGAATGATTTTGGACTTCCATCTTCATTCAAATACCTCTATATATCATTGGGAAGATGAATTAGTTTTGAACCTTACAACATATTCGGATGATTCAATTTGTAAAAGCCAGGTTTCATTTGAGACGTTCGTCTACTTTTGGAACTGCTGGAAGGATAAGATTGTAAAGATTTTTGGTAACCAGCTTGTTCTTAAACTCAACAAAACAAATCACTGCCCAAGATCTCTTTGACCAAATCAATTCAAGTTACAAAAATACAAGATTGAACAGATCAAAACACAATAAAAAAAAACACCAGCAAGAACTGATCAAGAAACAGCAAAGAACAAGAACCAAACAAAATACACAGAATGCCAAAGGTTTACGTGGTTCAGCTGTGCATAGTATGCTCATGGGAGATGAGCTTTTATGGTTTAAACAAAAGAGACAGTTATAGAGCCTTATACTAGACTTTACCAAGAACAAGATGATGCTTTCTCTCTCTCAAATCTCTTTCTGCAGGACTCTAGAATTACTTTCAGATAGCTCTCGAAAACCCAGGTTTTATACCCTGTTTCAATAACAAGTTTATTTTTAGATTGTACAGTTTGTTGACACGTGGTTAGCGAGCTTAACTAACTAATTCAAGCTCCACACATGCTCTCACGTGCTTACTTAAGCTGCTGACCAAAACGCATAATTAGCATGTCGTTTTGTAAAATCAGTTTTCTGTTACATGCAAGTGAGTAGCACGTGACTTTATAAAACTTCTCAAGCCTCAAACACTGTCGTTTCTGAAGAACCAGTTTGATTCACCAGCTATCTTCACAGAACCCTAATTTAAATATTTTTTAACCGCAAGAAACCTTAAACCAATTATCCTTATCATCCCATCAACATTTAAGCAACCCTCTTGAATTAGAACCATCCTTCATTCTCAGTCAAACTCCTTAACACCTTCAAACGTCAACCTTAAACCTCAAGAAAATGTCATAGTAATATTCTTGATTTACCACCTAAATTGTTTTATTCTTGCAAACTAATTTTAGAACCACCTTTGACATCATTCAATCGCATATTTTGGGTTGCTATCACCCCATAATTCGAACTTTACGCTCTAGATCCCATTAGGATTTTTTCACCAATTTAGTGCCATATTGGTGAGTAAAGGAGGATCTTAACTTGATTTTCCATTATTCACTAGTGTAATGCTTCCACGCTACTACTCACAGGAGGTGCCATTCCTTTTCAAGCCCAGGTTTGCTAGTTGCTAAACCAACTATAGTTAATGCTTCAACATGAGTTTATTTAGGTGAGATCAATGCCCAGATAATCTTATGAACCTTACTCTTTGATAAACAGAACGGTGGATTCACATACCACATTCAGTCGAGGTTAGAGATGATGCCCAAATACTATTCTCAGTTGAAAGGATTGTCTCCAACCAATCCTGAGATGACATATGGATGGATCCAAGTCCTGTCAAAGCAATTATCAACTATTTACGTTTGAACAGAAAAGATAGAAATTTTTAACTTTTTATGCCAATGGAATAGGTTTAAAAAAAAAAAAAAGAATACCTCTTACAATTTCCCTAGTAGCATGTACCTAATTAATATTAATATAGTCATAATATCTTTCTATATCTTTTTCTTTAAATTATCATTTCTATATTTTAACATTAAAAGATGTTTTTTTTTTTTTTGTAGTTATTGTTTTGTATTATACTTGCTTCAGCCTACCGGCATTTTTTTTTTAAGCTCTTGGGCTGAGCTTTAGCTTTGATTGAAAGGTCAGGTTTAGTCACAAGGGCTGAGAAATACTTAACAAATGAAAGATAAATTTTTTATGAGTGGGACTATTGGCACCCCTCTAAATATTTCTCAACACCTCTTTTTTTTATTAACCCCATTAAAATATTATAAAATTCTTTTAACACCCATTTAATGACAAAAATACCCTTAATTTAAATTTATTAGTATAAACCCCATTGTTTAATTTTTGATCCCTTGAATTGATTGTGGATAAAATTTAATTTTTGATCCCTTGTTTAATTTATTAATATAAAATTGTCTAATATTGTATTGACTAGCTAGATCAATTTGTTTTTCTCTATAAAGTCTTCTAAAATCAATTTCCATACAATGAATGCGTGTGTCTGAAGAATAGGGGAATTCCTCTTTCCCAGTTATAATAATCTTTCCAAAACTACAAGTTATAGTTCAAACTTTGAGTCGCCTAATTGGCTCAGTAAGATTGCCATGTCCATACCTTGTACCATAGTGGGCACCACTGTGTCATAGAGACAGTGGTGCAGATTTCTGTACTTTCTTAATGCATCTCTGAAACTTCTCGTGGCATTTAATATTTGTCAACCCTTTCTTATCAACGCATTCATCGTGGATCTTGCAGCAAGCATCCAGATCGTCACATGGTTTCTCCCCAAGACAGCTGGACCACCCTACTCCACAATACTTCCCGTACCGAATCCCAACAGAATTACAGTTCTCTGCAACACAAGTTATGCTGCATTTGACTTGAGAATCGTTGATGGCACTGGCGGACTTGGAGAAGACGATGATGAATACAAAGGCCAATGCTGCGATGACACACGTCCGAAACGGGACGAATGCACCAAGCATCATTTTTTCTCTCGTTTTCCGTCTTCTCCGCGGTAGACTAGCTAGATCAATTGTTTCTTTTGTGGTAACTTCAAACACCAAATCCTTAAAAGCACTTACATTAGCAACGATTTTACGTGAAGAGCGTGATAATGGAACAAATTTAAGAGGAATGAATAATTTTATGTCAATGATAATAGCAATGATTCTATTAACAAATCCAATAGCAATAAGGAATTTTTAAGGGGAAAAAATTATTTGATTTTGAGTGGTGGTTTAATTAGAAATTGTCTTATTATGTAATTTTAATAAAGGTTAAAATTGTAAAATAATTAAAGGGGTGTTAAAAGGTATTTAGAGGGGTGCCAATAGTCCCACTCATTTTTTATTTCAATATATTTTATTATTATTATTTAACCATTCCATAAAATAGATTGAAAGTTGTAACTCCTTTAAACCCAATTTTTTAAGCCTAATCTTATAAAAATAAAATTTTATTAACTATATATGTATAAAACATAGCGAAAAAATTTTTTTAAAAAAATGTAAAACATAACATCCCGCCTTCTAGGGCTTGGATGAAAAAGCCAACCAGATTTTGTCATTCCAACTTTGAAAATAATATTAATTGGTTCATAAATTAATTCGTTATCTTTCAGGTTTAGGTGGCATGATTCAAGGTTAATGGGGACATATATCTGATCCCACAAATGAGGTGATTATTACTATTATTATTTTTAAATTGATTACAATAGGTATTATAATTTTAAATTTATTGGAAATCTAAATACAAATAGTTATAGTATGTCCAGAAATCTACCGACTCAAACTCATTGTTGATGCTGAAATCTGCTCGTCCTTAGACCGACCAGATTCTTTCACCAACGTTTACGTTATTGACTGTTGCTCGAACCACTCAGGCTGGAATCACCTTCTTTTCCCTCGCTAGACCTGCGTTCACCAAAAACGGATCAGAGACGCCGGTGGTTTTGCCGGCGTAAACCCTCCGATGCCTAAGTTAGCACAAGGTGTTTACGGGAAAACAGTGTAATATGATTTCAGGAAATTTGTAAGGAAATGGCCTGGTTGCAATTTGGCAGCGTTTCCCCTCTCTCTCTTTTTTCTCCCCTATCTTCTTCGATGTCTTTCTCTTTTATAGCCGCCCTTTGTCCCACGTTTTCCGTTTGCCCCTGATTCCTCCTTTTTCGGGTGGTGGTAGCCCCTCATGGGACTCTAACTGTTAGATTGTGGGCAAACGTGGATCTCGCGTGTCCTTCAACCGTTCTGGGAGAAACGCAACTACCGCGGTTTTGTGGGATCGTGTTCCCGCTTTCCTGGGGATGAGTATTGGCTCGGCATATATTTCTGGTCGGTATGTTTCCCTGGTTGTTCTCTCCTCTGATCGGCTCATGCTTGCCCACATGCTCTGCTCGTATATAAGAGATGAAGCAATCCGTTCTGGGATGGAACTAGTTGCATGGCCGACCTGGTGTTCTTCATGCACTCAACACCAGTCCCCCAGTTTCTGGTCTGGCGAGTGAAATGAGTTAAGAGTAGAAACTGATGGTCAAATCACACCAGCCCAGGGAGCTTCTCATCTGACCCTCTTTTTACTGAGACGGGCCTGACCTGATGTATTATTTTTCTACTGAGGAGGCCCCGATCTGAGCATGGGCCTAAGTGACCTGTACATAGCATATCTGGGCTTACATCTAACCTGGCCCCTTGTAACGGTTGGTGACGCGGCATCTCCAGACTCTTCGTATTTGAAATTTGAAACGACGGGCTATCCATCCTCGATATATGGGGGGGGTGAGCTGGCATATCCCATCACTTAAATGCTTCCCTTTTCCCCTTTTCGTTTTAAATCCCTAAACTGGGGTCTTCATCATTTTGTTATTCGTTTCTCCGCCGTCAACCAAATTCTCTCTGTACTTTGCTCACACTTCCAGCGTCCGGAGTATCCATTCGCCGGGTGTTTTCTGTGTCACGGCGGCGCTATCAGTGTCAGTCTATTCCAGGTATAGTCCTTTTAACTTCTCCTCTGGTTGTTGTTGATTGGGTTCTGTGTTGCCTTCTTTGTGTCCATATACTCGAGTTTTCTCTGTTTCCTTTCTGGGATTCCGGTATGTCAAATCGGAAGAGGAAGTTGATTGTTGATGAGGGTGATGAAGAGTCAGGGGACTCAGGCTTCGATGTGCCAATACCCACTGATAACTTAGGACCCTCCAGTAGTGTAGGTCATTCCCATGGCAGGAGTACCCTTGAATACCCACGCCCTTTGGTTATCTCTCCTTCCCCCGAATTAGAGCTTGTAGGGAATAGAGGTGGACCTGCGTCGGGCTCTGGTGAGAATCACAGTTCTGGTGGGGTTGGGTTCCCTGAAGGAGTAGGTGATGGTGAGGGAAGCAGCTCCGGACCGAGCCGACCTGCTCAGAAAAGGCACCTAGGTCATAGGGTAGGCTGATTCCTACCCTATTGATTTCCTGGCTTGCGCCACTACCCCCACCGATTTATTTAAACTTAGGAATCTCTACAATATCCCCAACGAGATTCTTCTTGTAGTTCCTGGAAAAGGGGATGTCCCCAGTCGGCCTCCGAAAGGGTATGTGACGATGCACTTGGAGAGTTTCAAACTAGGAGCTCGGCTGCCCCTCCAACCTTATTTTGCTAAGATACTGAGCGGTATGCACCTGGCCCCAGGTCAGCTACACCCAAATGGGTGGAGGGTTCTCTCGGCAATGTTTGTGTTGTGGGAGAGGTGCGGGTTGGAGGAGCCTTCCCTTGTTGAAGTGAAACATCTGTATCAGCTGCGGAGTAGCCCGAAGGAGGCGGGCTGGTACTACTTTATGTCCAGTTCTGCAAAGAGGAAACCGATCACTGGGTTTCCATCTTCTTGCAAAAATTGGAAGAACAAATTCTTCTTTGCTGGAGGGAAATGGTGCCCAGCAGTTCGGTCGCTTGGTGGGGATCTTTATCTTCCCACCCATTTTGTCACCCCAGGTCGCTCATTTTTGCCTATATTCTTAATTAAATTGCTACTTATTGGGTTCTTTAACCTTTTGTGCTATTTCAGAGTCGTGGGGTCTGATCGGGGGGCTTGAAGATCGACCCTTGCTTCAGGTGGAAACTGCTCTGGTGAACGTTTCTACCTGCCAAGACCTCCTGTCTCCAACAAACCTGGTCGGTTCGGGCCTAGTGGATTTAGCCGCTGGAATGGATAACAAGATCCTCAGCGCGATGAGCAGGAAGCGTGGTCGGGCTCCGAGCAGCTCTAGCAACCCTCCTCCTCCTCCGAAGAAACCTAGCGTTGGTCCTTCTAAGGCGCCTATTCCTGCTCTGCCTCCTCCTCCACCTCGTAAGAGTGGTGGGGATAAAACCTCCGACAAGGGCCCTGAGGTCAGCTTGCAGTCTGGGGACCGATCTTCTCCTCTCCCGTCTCGGGATCAAGGTGATTACCTGAGTCCATATCAGAAAGACTATAAAAGATCGGTTGGGCCCAAGATGGTGAAGGACATCGAGAGCATGAGCCTCTCCGAGTTGGCTGCTTCTGTTCAGAGAGTTTCCTTCAGGCTGGCCACAATGGTCTCGTGCTACAAGACCGGGTCCGCGCGTCATGAGAAGAAGCTTCAAGCCGACAATCAGGAGTTGAAGAAGAAGGCTGACTCTGCTGATCGCTCCAAGGAGAAGCTGGCTGAGCTGAACAAGCTGAATATGGAGCTAGAGGAGAAAGTTGCAGTTGCTGAGTCCACTTCCTCCCAGCTTGAGGGCGAGTTGGGTGACCTGAGATCTGATCTTCAGGCTACTCAAGTTGAAAGGGATACTCTGAGAGCCACCCTTGAGGAGGAAATTAAATCCTTGGGTGAGCAGCTGGCTGAGGAGAAAGGCAAATCCGCTGATGTGGACGACCGGCTGGATGCCGAGTATGATTCTGGGGTTGCCTTCTCCTATAAGTGTATCATGTCTGTGCTTAAGGATGAATATCCCGAGCTGGACATGAGCAAGCTGGAGGCCAGAGTGCAGCGGTATATGGCGGGGGTCGACCAAGCAGATAAGGAGCAAGGTGAGCAGGAACAGGTGGATGCTCCTTCGGATGGGATGCAGGAGGGAGAAGCTGGGCTGCGTGTCTTTGAAGTGGGACAGGGGTCCGTGCCCCCTCCTCCCGAGATTGCTGACCTCCCACCTCCCGGGACAACAGATCCTTCACCTGCTGAAGCCGCTGTCCCTCCTAATCCTTAGGTCTATTTTTGTATAGACTTTAGATTTTCATTAGTTTTGTAACCAACTGAACATTAATAAATTTTTAGATGTTCTTTATTGGCTCCCTTGTTTAATGTCTACTCATAGACTGCTTCTGCAAAATAATTGCACGACTTATCTGATCTTGCCTGCTGGTTTCTTAGTGGACCGAGTAGGTGTAGGTATTTACTTGCCTTAGTAAACTTCTCGTAGAATTAGCTGCTGGTCTTTCGTTGACCGAGCAGAAACAGGCACTTTGTTGCCTTAGTGGAATTTTCGAAGCTTTAGCTGCTGGTCTTCGTTGACCGAGCAGAAGTAGGCACTCGCTTGCCTTAGTAAAATTAGCTGCTGGTCTTCACTGACCGAACAGAAATAGGCACTCGCTGGCCTTAGTAAAATTAGCTGCTGGTCTTCACTGACCGAACAGAAGTAGGCACTCGCTGGCCTTAGTAAAATTAGCTGCTGGTCTTCACTGACCGAACAGAAATAGGCACTCGCTGGCCTTAGGAAAATTAGCTGCTGGTCTTCGCTGACCGAACAGAAATAGGCACTCGCTGGCCTTAGGAAAATTAGCTGCTGGTCTTCACTGACCGAACAGAAATAGGCACTCGCTGGCCTTAGGAAAATTAGCTGCTGGTCTTCACTGACCGAACAGAAATAGGCACTCGCTGGCCTTAGTAAAATTCTTGTTGAGCTTGTTAGCAAAGGGATTTCGTGCTGAATTCATCTTTATTTCAAATTTGAGTGTATTACAAAACTACTGAATATTTACATGCGCATCAAGCCGTCATGCGGTTAACAGAAATAACTTATCAAAATGGGAATTCAGTAGAGGACTCTGCTTACTGGAAATATTTCTTCAAGTGTTCGGCGTTCCACGACCTTTTCACGTCTCGTCCATCCTGGTACGCTAACTTATAAGCTCCCGGTCCAGTGGCTCGTATCACCCTGTACGGACCTTCCCACTTTGGGCCAAGAGCGCCATGGTTAGGATTCCTGGTGTTCTGGTTCACCCTCCTAAGTACCCAATCTCCTGCTCGGAACTGCCTTACGCGTACGTTCTTGTTGTAATAACGCATGACCCTTTGCTGGCACTGGGCCACTTTCTGTGCTGCTCCTTCCCTTCTCTCCTCCAGCAGGTCCAGACTTAAGCAAATCTGCTCGTCATTTTGCTCCTCAATGAAATATTCCGTCCGATGTGTTCCCACTCCAATCTCTGCTGGGATTACCGCCTCATGACCAAAGGCTAAAGCGAACGGTGTTTCTCCTGTGGCGGTTTTGTGAGTTGTCCTGTAGGCCCACAGTACTCCTGCTAGCTCGTCGACCCAAGCTCCCTTCTTCTCTCCCAATCTAGTCTTTAGGAGCTTCTTTATCACCTTGTTGGCCGCTTCCACTTGTCCGTTTGCCTGGGGGTGTGCGGGGGTGCAAAACTTCAGGTCCACCCCCAGGTTTCGGCAAAATTCCCTGAAGTTGCCGTTGTCAAATTGCCTCCCATTGTCTGTGATGATGGCGTAGGGGATCCCATATCTGCAGATGATATTTTTCCAAATGAAATCTGTTGTCTTCCTCTCTGTGATTTGGCTGAGGACTCCTACTTCCACCCATTTGGTGAAGTAATCTATTGCCACAATTGCATATGTCGCCGCTCCTCGTCCCTTAGGCAATGGACCAATCAAATCGATTCCCCATTGGGCGAAAGGCCATGGGGATGTCATCGCCGTCAGCTTTTTCGGGGGTTGTGCAGGAACCTCGGAGAAGCTTTGGCATGTTTTACAATTCTTTGCCATCCTTTTGGCGTCCTGGTGTATGGTTGGCCAGAAGTATCCTTGCCGGAGTGCCTTGAAGGCTAAAGTTCTTGCTCCCGAGTGATTGCCGCATATTCCCTCATGAATCTCTCTCAGCACATAATCCGCCTCCTCATCATCCAAACATCTCAAAAGGGGCAAGGTGAACCCTCGGCGGTACAGCACTCCATCCAGTAGCGTATACCTTGCTGCTCGGCATTTTAATTTCCTTGCTTGCCTTTTGTCCTCTGGTAAAACTCCATCGCGGACATATGCGCGAATCGGGTCCATCAAGGACTCTCCAATACTTACTCTCATCACCTCTGCTTCTTCCTCAATACTTGGTGAGGTCCTTACCTCTAATGGAACCGATTTCGGTAATTTTGGGTCTGCAATGGCTGCCATCCTAGCCAGCATATCTGCTCGGAAATTTTCATTCCGGGATATCTGCTTTACCTCCACTGCTTGGAAAAGCCTAACCATCTGCTTCGCCTTCTTCAAATAAAGGCCCATCTTTTCTCCCCTCGCTTGAAACTGATCATTGAGCTGATTACACACCAATTGGGAATCTGCTCGAATTTCAACTCTTTCTGCTCTGAGAGCGTGTGCAAGTCCGAGCCCGGTGATAAAGGCTTCATACTCAGCTTGGTTGTTTGTGAGTTGAAATTCGAACTTCACCGCATATGTTATCTCGGTTCCCTCTGGGCTCCGTATTACCACTCCTGCTCCGGACCCTTGCTCACTACATGACCCGTCAACCATTACCAGCCATGTCCCCTTTGAATCCTCTTGCTCCTCCGGTTGTTCCTCTTGGACCTCTTCCCCCGGCTCAACACAATCCACCATAAAATCTACCAGGGCTTGGGCCTTGGTTGCTCCTCGGGGCCTATAGGACAGGTCAAATTCGCTCAGCTCCACGGACCATTTTACTAACCGACCAGACGCATCTGGTTTTTGGAGTACTTGCCGAAGTGGCTGGTCGGTCATTACAACGATCTGGTGGGCTTGGAAGTATGGTCGGAGTTTACGTGCTGCTGTTATCAGAGCCAACGCCCACTTCTCCATTGGTGGGTATCGGGTTTCTGCGTCCACCAGGGCCTTGCTCGTGTAGTATACCGGGTGTTGCTTCCCTTCTTCCTCCCTCACTAAGACCGAGCTGGTAGCCCGCTTGGAGATTGTTAAGTACAAAAGCAGCTGGTCACCCTCTCTCGGAGTTGATAGTAACGGGGCGCGGGCTAGGTATTCCTTCAACTGTCCAAATGCCTCCTCGCATTCTGGTGTCCATTCCATCTTCTTTCCTTTCTTTATGATTTGGAAGAAAGGGTGGCACTTATCAGTGGCTCGTGAAATGAATCGGTTCAATGCTGCCAGCTTCCCCGTAAGGCTCTGCACCTCCTTAACTGTTCGTGGGGACCTCATTTCTATCACCGCCCGTATCTTCTCCGGGTTGGCCTCAATACCTCGATGGCTCACCAGGTATCCCAAGAATTTGCCCGAGCTGACCCCAAATGCACATTTCTCCGGGTTCAGCTTCATTTTGTACCTCCTCAGCAATTCGAAAGTCTCTTCCAAGTGCTTCACATGATCCCTCGGTTCTCTTGACTTGGTGATCATATCGTCCACATATACTTCCATAGTGCGACCGATCAATGGTTTGAAGACCTTGTTCACCAACCTTTGATAGGTAGCTCCTGCATTTTTCAGGCCAAAGGGCATCACCCTGTAACAAAATAAACCCATGTTAGTTATAAAGGTGGTGCTTTCCTCATCCTGCTCGTTCATGGGTATCTGGTTGTATCCGGAGAAGGCATCCATGAAACTGAGCAGACTATGACCCGCGGTTGAGTCCACCAGCTGATCTATTTTCGGCAGGGGGAAGCTGTCCTTCGGGCATGCCTTATTGAGGTCCGTGAAGTCTACACACATTCTCCACTTCCCATTGGCCTTCTTTACCAGTACCACATTGGAAATCCACTCCGGGTACTTAGCTTCCCTTATAAATCCTGCTTTCAGTAGCTTTTCCACCTCGGCATTTATGGCCTCGTACCTTTCGTGGTTGAAGCACCTCCTTTTCTGCCTCACCGGCCTTGCCCCTCTTTTGACCGCCAGCTTGTGACAAGCTATCCCGCGGTCAATACCTGGCATATCCTCATGAGACCAGGCAAATATGTCCGCATGGGACTGTAGACACTTCACCAGCTCGCCTTTTATTGCTTCGCCTAATTCTGATCCGACCTTAACCACTTTGCTAGGGTCGCTCCTGCTTACAACAACTTCCTTCAGCTTCTCAACAGGTTCCTGGCGGCCATTTTTTGAATCCCCTCGATTATCCAGAGAGGTCACCTGCAGCGTTTCCTTGGCCGCTGTAGCATAACAGCTCCTGGCCATTCTCTGGTCGCCCTTCACTACACCCACAACTCCATTTATTCGGTACTTCAGCGCCAGATAATGCGTGGATATTACGCATTGGCTTATCCTCATGAATGGTCTCCCCAATATCATCTGATAAGGACTTCTTTCCTCTACCACTACAAAGTCCAGCATCATCGTTCTTTCAAATGGCTTTGTCCCCACAGTAATCGGGAGTTCAATGACCCCCATGGGAGTTAACCGTCCCCCTCCAAATCCCTTCAAGGATGTATTCGTTCGCTCCAGCTTTAAGTCTGAAATCCCCATATCATCTAAGGCCGACTTAAACAGAATGTCTACTGAGCTGCCCGTATCTACCAGTATTCGCCGTAATTCTGTACTGGCCACCAACGCTTTAATTACCAGTGCATCCTCGTGAGGGTACAAAATGCCCTCTTCGTCATTCTCTGTCCACATAATAGGAACTTGCCGTACTTTTGCCCTCTTGGCTGCTGGCAAATTGAAAAGCACTTCTTTGCTAGTCAGGGCGTATCTCCCATAGTTCTTCCGCGCCCTGTTCGAATCTCCGGCCAATGTTGGCCCTCCTGCTATCACACGGACGGTCGGCTGCTCACGTTCTAAACTCCTCTCAACTCCTTCATCCCGTGTGTACTGTGATTCCGTGGCAGGGGATATTCCATCTACATACTCGTCCAAGTATCGGTTCCTCACTAAATCCTCCACCTGAGTCTTCAGGTCACGGCATTGGTTGATAGTGTGACCGTGAGTGTCGTGGAACTTGCAGAATCTGCTCTTATCCCGTCGGTGAGTTGGTTTTGTTATTGGGGCCGGGGGGTATAGCAGGCCTCGTCCCTCAATCCTCTCATACAATTCCTCCATGGAGATCTTTAGTGGAGTGTGTTGTCTATATGTCAAGCTCTGGTCTACCAGCTGAACGGCTCGGCTATCATGAACGTCATCTCGGGCTGGCATAGTTGCTAACTGATCTGGTCGTCTGGCCCTGGGATTGGTTGCATGTGATGCTCTGGGAGTGTTATGATAGGGGTCGGCAGCTATCTGCCGGAATTCTCGCTGCCGATCTGGGAATGGGAGACGTGGAGGCTGAGCCCGATTGTGCTGGAACTGTTGTGATCTTGTAGCTATGGGGTAAGGGTGGGATCTAGCTGATGTTCCGCCCCTTTCTGAGGGTTCCCCAGCTCGCTTTCCCGACCTGCTCCCATTGGGAGTTCTCCTTTCCTTTCGTCTTAGCTCCTCCAGCTGTTCACTCTTTATCTTTGCCGATTTTTCTTCCTCTATTTCGATATCTCTCTTTGCCTGCTCATATCCTGCTGAATAATTCTGCACCAGGGGGCTTCTCAGGTTATACCATAGCCGGCCTATCCTCACACCCTCCTTTAAACCCTTCAACGCCTGCGGGTGATTGAAAGCTCCCAAATCAAGTACGGCTCGGTGGTATCGCTTTATAAAATCTCGCAGGGACTCGTGCTCCTCCTGTCTCATCCCCATCAATTCCATCATGTCATCCTCTGGGGCCACTGCCCCCCGAAACTGCTCGGCCAACTCCTGGCATATCTGCTCATACCCCTTTATTCCTCCTCGGGGCAGCTTGCGGTACCATTCTCGGGCTCGTCCCTCTAGGGTCAACGGGAGCACCCTACATCTCTGAGCTGGTGTCAGCCCCTGCACACCCGTCATGTCGTTGAAACGCTCAATGTGTACCAACGGGTCACTTCGCCCGGAGTATTTGAGGTCGGGGAAGCGGAAATCCTTTGGGATTATGGTACTCATGATCTCCGTTGACAACGGAGATTCTTCATCTAGCATTATCCTCCAGCTCGGGGGCTTTCTCTTGCCCTGCATCTCCTCTATCACCTGCGCCAATCTGCGCACCTCCCCCTCCAATTCTACAGCACGATCAGGATCACGTGCAGCTATCTGGTCTCGCTCCTGCTCGGCGTTCTGCAATCGCTGTTTGAGCTCTCCTTCATCAACACTGGCCCCTCGGCCATTTATTTCCAGTGTCCGTCCGGGGCGAGGTTGGTCTCTCCCTTCATCAACGTGTTCCCCTGGGACCCGACCAGTACTTCGGTGGGGATGCACCCCGTTAGGTTGGTCTCCGTACGGGGGGATTTCCCCGACTCTACGCCCCCGGAGGCTGGGTTCTGCTCCAACTCCATCTCTTCCCACGGGGGTTTCGCAATCTCTTCTCCGCTCGTCCCTCAGCTCAAACAATACGGCCGCAAGAGTCTCCATTTGTTTCTCCATCCGCTCCAGTCTATCTTGCGTCATCCTCTCTCGGGCTTCATTTGCAATTTCCCGAAGAGTGATTGTCTCCCCAGCTTCGTTATCCTCCCTCAGAGCGTCCTTCCTCGTCACATCCATGTTTAACCGTTCGCTGTTTCTCCGGTACTTCCTAATTCGGTGGTAGCTTTTTATCCAGCTCCCCACAGACGGCGCCAAAATGTTGATGCTGAAATCTGCTCGTCCTTAGACCGACCAGATTCTTTCACCAACGTTTACGTTATTGACTGTTGCTCGAACCACTCAGGCTGGAATCACCTTCTTTTCCCTCGCTAGACCTGCGTTCACCAAAAACGGATCAGAGACGCCGGTGGTTTTGCCGGCGTAAACCCTCCGATGCCTAAGTTAGCACAAGGTGTTTACGGGAAAACAGTGTAATATGATTTCAGGAAATTTGTAAGGAAATGGCCTGGTTGCAATTTGGCAGCGTTTCCCCTCTCTCTCTTTTTTCTCCCCTATCTTCTTCGATGTCTTTCTCTTTTATAGCCGCCCTTTGTCCCACGTTTTCCGTTTGCCCCTGATTCCTCCTTTTTCGGGTGGTGGTAGCCCCTCATGGGACTCTAACTGTTAGATTGTGGGCAAACGTGGATCTCGCGTGTCCTTCAACCGTTCTGGGAGAAACGCAACTACCGCGGTTTTGTGGGATCGTGTTCCCGCTTTCCTGGGGATGAGTATTGGCTCGGCATATATTTCTGGTCGGTATGTTTCCCTGGTTGTTCTCTCCTCTGATCGGCTCATGCTTGCCCACATGCTCTGCTCGTATATAAGAGATGAAGCAATCCGTTCTGGGATGGAACTAGTTGCATGGCCGACCTGGTGTTCTTCATGCACTCAACACTCATGACTGCAACTTAAAATTTATCTAGTTACAAGCTCACATCTAATGTAAGGCTTGAGAGAATCCACAATTGAAATCATTGATGTTGATCTGACTTAAAAGTGTTTATTTTACTCCCAAGTATAAGAGTGCCTAATTATACTATATCTCAGTGAGTCCAAGGTCGATCCATAGCGAAATGATTTAATTAATTTATTTAAGTTTATCTAAAAAAATAAAATAAAATTTAAATATTTACAATTTAATTTGAGAAAAACTATAAAATTGAATTAGTTAGGGTTATTGATCCGCTAATAGTAAAAAATATAATTTAGTAAATTCTTTTTATTTTTATTTTATTATCTAAAAGATTAATTGTATAAATTATATTTTTTTCCCATTAATTTTGTTATGGATTAAGTACTTATGTGCCAAAACTTAACTTGTCTACAATAAGTTAAAATACCATTTTAACATACTTTATACTAAGATATTAAGAATTGATTGTGTCAAACTCCCATGTTTGTCTACAATAAATCAAAATTTCAAAATATAAAATATGGATAAAATTAAATAGAAAATAATTTAATTTATATAATTAAAAATAGAATTTGATTAAATCATATTTTTTCTACCCTAACTATTAGTATTTAGCTAAACATATTTGAAATAAAAGAAATTATTAAAATTGAAAAATACATAAATAAAAATATGGTATTTGAAAATTGAAATAAAACTAATTTTATTTATTGAAAATATATTACAAAGAGAGATGAGAAGAAGAATTTGAGGGGAAAGAAGAGAAGGAAATGTGTGGAGAGGTGTGTCCCCCCCGCCCCCCCCCCCCCCCCCCCTCTCTATTTATACTAATACAAGATTAATTCACACCACACAAATAAATAAAACTAATTATATCTTAGCCTTACATTTGTCTCACTAACAAAACATGAATCTAACTTAATTCACTCAAGCACATCCAATACATTCCACTAACAATTACCATACCTAACATGATAAAAACTTATAATTTCACAATTACCGCATTTACTGTGGTAAAACCTTATAATTTTACAACAAAAGTCGCGAATCCTCCTTGACAATCACCTAATTTCTCGGACTTTCAGAATCCAAATTTGACATCCGTATATTTGTTTGGAGCCCCAAATTGCGTAAAATTATTATTTTTACCTAATAAACACACAAAAATACACAAAATCAAATATTTAGAAAAATAATTAGAAATTCATAATATGTTAAATAATTACAAATGTAAATTATATTAATAGCACAAAATAACATTTTTACACCTTAATAAACATATAATTTTTAACACTAATCAATGTTGTTTACTTGCAAAAAGGGAAGGAGGAATGAGAAAGAAAATAGTGGAACCGATATAAAATTGGAAATATAGAACATTGGGAATCAAGTTTTGATTCCTTGAACTCACCATCTTACCCTAATGAAATTTCATAATTTCACTTTTGTCTTCAATTAAAGCATCATCATCATCACCGTCACCGTCATCGTCATTATTTTTTGTTCTTCTTCTTATTATTATCATTACCACCATCATCATCATTATATGATCATCACTGTCATTATTTTTGTTCTTCTTATTATTATTATCATTATCATTATCATTATTATTGTTAATTATTAATATTATCATTTTCACCAGCATCATAATCATTACTTTTGTTATTATTGTTGTTGTTGTTGTTGCAAGAATAATAGTTATTATTATTAGTAACATCTATTTTTAATAATAATAATAATCACAATTATTACATATGATAGTAAAACTAATAATAATTAATTAAGGGTTTTGTAACAACTGAAAACAATTCATTCTCATTCAAAATAAATTAAATACATTAATAGGAATACAACTCATTAGGTCTTACTGTTGTATGTGTTTATAATGAATGGGAATCCAGAATTAGAATCATTAATATTGATGTTGTTTACTTACAAAATGAAAGGGACAATGAAAATGAAAACAGTGGACCCATATGTATTGACATAGTTTTATCAACAATTTCGATTGACGTAGTTTTATCATGTTAAAACCTAATGAAATGTTACCAAAATGACTTGAAATTTTTATATATGGTGCATTTACATTCCCATTAACATTTCAAAAAATATTAATGTTCTCACATGCCCGATGGCCAGGCCATGACAATTATTAATGTAAGCATTTCCTGTTCTTTTGTCTTCTTTTAATTGTAAAAAATTGTTTTTGGTACCAAATTGGTTAGAAGTTAAATTTTCTTATCTGGAACTTTTAGTTGTGCAGACGAGAAAGGAAAGCTTATACGAAGTCAACTTTTAAGACATTTAAGATTAATGGACTTCAAATTGAAAGTTCTTTACCCCATGCTACCATTAAAATAGTTTCTTTGGTGTTTTCACTTGAGGCCTTAACAAAGAGTTAGGCTAACATTGCTCTTAAGAAATGTATATACCTAGCAGCATTTGGTGCTCCCTAACTTGCATTGGATGCATATGTATGTTTACAATATTTGGTTCCTGTTGTATTATTTTCTTCAAATAATATCCCTACTCTACTAACTAGTCTTTTATTGAAATAGAACCTACTTTAAAACACATTCAAGAGAAGGGGCTTGAATTTCATCAATTTGCTTTAACTGTTTTTTTATACGTGGGGTATAATTTCAACTTGCATTTCTAGCGTACTATGTTGCTGTAGTTTACTTTGTTGACATAAATAATTATATAATATTAATTTTGATGATAATAAACTTTATATGTTTTTGATTAAAAATGTTGGAGCTATCAATATTAAACAAACTCTTAAAGCTATATAATATTTTCAGATGTGTTTATGAATTTAGATAATAATTAACTTTAATTAGAAAATCATTCTCTACAAAAGACTATTAAAATGCTGATTTTGAAAAATAACGGCGAATCGTTTACTGAAAACGGTTAACCGATAATTTCTAGAAAGGTATTAGATAACCATGAACCATTTAGCAGGAACGGTTAAGCCAAATTTGTTTTGCAGGTTTCTGAAAATAAATGGCTAATCAATAATTTCAAACGGTTAACCGTTTATTTAAAATCTCAGCTCAATGGTCATTTGGACTAGTCAAAATGGTAAACCAATAGCAGTTAACGGTGATTCGATTTTGTTCAGAAAGTCAAAAATGGCTAGTTTTCAGTTCCAACTACAAAATGACTCAATTAAATTCAAATAAAAAGAGATCGAACAGTTATCATTGAGCTTGCTACTGAGTATATAACTAGTATTGAGCTTTAAACTTGTTTTTGTTTCATTGATTCACACTTTGAGCTTTAACTTGTAACCATATTCATTGTGTGAGAGAAAACTCATTTGTAATCTTTATTGATTAAGTGATTGTAAGTGTTGAGATACACTTGGGTTAAGATATTGGGGATAATTTCTTGTTGCAAAGGTCTGTTGACACATTGAAAGTCAATTATAAGAGTTGTTGAAGCCTTGGAGGCTTACTTAGTGAAATTCTCAAGCCCAGTGAGCTTGGAGGCGTGAATGTAGGCACGATTGGCCGAACCACGTAAAAATTGCGTGTTTGCTCTCTTACCCTATCTTTTTATTTTTCATTGCACATTAATTTGTTTATTTCGAATTTGGTTGCTTTGTTTAAATTGCATTTAACTTTAATTGCTTAAATTTTTAGAAACCCAATTCACCCCCTCTTGGGTTGTCTTGTTAATAGTTCATACTTTTATTTTTCATTTTTTTGTTTCATTAATAGTTTAAAATAACGTTTCAAAACACTTATCTCTTGGCATCAAGCTGCTAAGTGTTTGGTTGAGTTTACACTTTGATTGTGTTTGGAAATGGAATAATGTATCTACGCATGAAATGCCCATAATATTCTTTTGCGTCATTAGGTAGAAGTTGTTTCAATTAAATCTTTTTCTTTTATTGAAATTTTCGCTTTTGTTCCTTTTTTTCCCCTAATTGTGCTTAAAATTCTAATCATTTTCTCTCCTCTGTTACACATTTGACAAGTGCAGTATGTAAACCTATTCTTGGTTATTAGATTCCAGGCCATTTTTTGATGCTTAACATTACATAAATGTATAACGTGTGAGTACTAACAGAAGATGTTGACGTACGTCAATTCTTGTTACTTAAAATATTTTGCTTGCGGTAAGCTTCTTTGATAAAAAATAGTAAAATGCTTGCAAAACATTTTTTTTTGTAATTTTTCATGATGCTATAATTCAAGACTGCATGTAAAGGATTTGCAAATGCAACATTTGAGGGCATGGATAACAAATGAAGAGGAAAGAATAAAAGAGTGGTGGTGATCGGGGGAGGCATTAATTGCTGGCCTCTCACTGCTAAGACTCTACAAGTGATTTACTACTAGAATTTGGTGGGCGTTGGTTTTTGGCACAAAATATTTTGCTGCCGGTGGTTACTTATATTAGGGTATTTTGTAAAATGTGGGGTTTAAGTAGTTTTGAATACTTTTAACAATATAATTTGTATCGTCAGATGAATATTGTAGTTTGAATACATATAAACTTCATTTTTTTTATTAGATTTTTTTAACTATAGGTGTTATATTTTATATTTTTTTTAGGATAACAAATTTTATTGATAAAATCAAATTTGAAGAAGTTGAGAATTTTGTATTGTTATAAATATATTAATTAATAATAAATTAATATTAATAAAAATAATAATAATCATAATATTTTGTGTCATGACCTAACCTAAACCTAGCAAAATATTGTTCGCTTTAGGCCTTAACAAAGTCTGCACAGCTCTCATACACTCAAAAACACGTCTTGCCAATCAATGTGTAAATCACCTCTTATAAATCCTTCATCTCTCTCATGCTTTGTCGATATGAGATTTACTTAGGGTGTAACATACACCCTCCTTAGAAACTCAATGTCCTTGCTAAGATTTGTCTCACCATTGTTCAAGAGGACATGCGAAGCCGCTTTGAAACCATCTATCATGACCTAACCCAAACTTGATAAGATATTATTTGCTTTGGCCCTTAAAAAACCTTGCACGATTTTATTTTTAGGGCGCCTATACACCGAAAAATGCGTGTTGCCAATTAAAGTATGGATCACCCCTTATAAATTAAGCATCTCTCTCATGTTTTGTAGATGTGGCATTTATCTAGAGTGCTATATTTTTAAATAAGTTTTTGTCAAAATAATATTAATTTTTTTGCCAAAGATTTAAAAAATGGCATGAAAATTCAAATAATATTGAATTTTCCACTAAAATATAGTGTGACATATATATGACTGTTAAAAGCTGTCATAAATTCATAACGGGAAAAATTTTGTTATAAATGAGGGACATTGAAATAAATGACGAATAGACTATTTGTCATATTCCTCATTTCATGACAATTATTTCTTGTCTATCTCTTGCCTATTTTTTAATAGTGAAATTAGGAATAGAAATGGGAACTTGATTATGTTGGGAAGGGTAGTAGGTTGGGAGTCAAGTTCTTATTGCTTGAGCTCAACATTTTATCCCTACCCAAATTTCATAACTCCAGTTTTGTCTCCAATTAAAATATTAAAATATTATTATTTTATTGTCATCATTATTATCATCATTCTTGTCATTGTTGCTAATAATAAAAATAGTGAAAATTAATAATGGTAATGAAAATACTAATAGTAATAATAATAATGACTATAACTACGACGAGATGATGATGGTATTATTATTATTGTTGTTGTTGTTGATAAAAATAAATTTTTTGAATAATAATAATCATAAAAATTATAAAAAATTATAATAAAAGTGACAATGATTAATTAGGGATATTTTAGTAACCTAAAACAATCTATTCCAATTCTAAACAAAGTGAACACATTAATATGAACACATTCATTTTTATTCTAATTCTATAACTAAAGTAAACCTTTTATTCTAATTTTTATTCTTCACCTACATTTTAATCTATTATATTTTTCTGCTTATTCTTTTTACCAAGCGGTAAACCCGCCGTTATTAGCATCGAGTTGATTACTTATTTCTAATTTCATGTCGATTTGCCTATGGTAATGATCAAAACAGATAGCTGGATGGCACGTGTTAGCTAGCTGATTGATTTGAAGGGCTTTAGTTTCTTTGTGTTCACACATGACGCAAGTCTAAGCATTTAATGATGCTTAATAGTGAAGTAACCATTAATTCGGGTTCTACCCATTGAGTATATTCTATGGATTTAGTTGAGTGAATGTGAATATGTTTTGTATTTTATGATTGGTCTAGTAAAAGATTACAAGTTATGATTCGGATGAGTTTTCGATTTTTTTTTAAATTTTTTCTACCAAAATAATCAATAAATAATGAAGAATTAAAAGATGATAAATAATTGTCATTGTCCACAATATGTTGTATATTTTAATCACAAAATATATTACTATAGATATGCAAATAAGAAAAAAAAATCCATTGAGACCAGCCGACATAATTTCATAGCCACCAAAATTGCTACCTCTACGTGGAGAGGTAAATTTTATTATTATTATTTTTTTAAAGGCAAAATCTGCTGCAATATAGGGAGAATAGAGTTCCTCATGCATGAGGGAGTGTGCTTTGTCAATATGCTACGTGGCCAGGTGGTGATAATTTGTTGCCCCCGAGATAAGAATAGCTAGGATCTCAATTTCAATTCTAACTAATTTGACATTCATTTATTATATAACATAATACTAATTTTATGAGTTATAAATTTACATAATACTAATTTTATGAGTTATAAATTTACTATCCTATAAATGAGTAAAACATATAGTTGAAATATAAATTAAAATCAAAATATTGAAATGTCTAACATTATTATAAAAATAATTACAAATACTGCAATCATAAGTCAGGTAAATAGAAAGATAAAAGAAAAGTAAAAGAAATAAGAGAGACGTCAAAGAGCGAGAAAAGAAAAAGGGGCAAAAGTTGAAAAATTAAAGTTATTATTTTGTTATTATTTTATATTATAATAAAAAAATTATTGGGACTAGCTTAGATTAATTCTGTTATGAAATAATTTAGATTTTTATTGATTAGTATTATTGAAATAATTATTGATTGGTATTAACGCAGGTACTTGAGTATGTATCCTTAGAATTATGTTTTGATGATAAGAATCATTTTATTCAAATTTGCAGTAAACTATGTTTTCCTCACTTACTTCCTAGCCGTGCTTAGGATATTATATTTTAAAACCAATTTTTTAATATTTTTAAATTGTTTTATTTATTTTAAAGGGGTGTTAAAATTAATTTCTAAGCGCAAAATAACCCTACCGAAACTAGAAATATTTCAATGGAAACAAGGATTTTTATATATGGTAGCTTAGCCCTTGAGACCAAACCCTCTTCTTATATTTCCAAACTCCAAAGTCTCTTGACCTTGACATCTAGTGGAAATAATAATCAAAAGTAAAGTCGTATTATTTTTCAGAATAAAGGTGAAATAATTTTTTTTTAACCGAAAGTAAAGTAATTAAATATAAAGAAATAAAATAAGAAGACCGCGGGTCAACCATATTTCTACTCTATTAGTCTATTTTTTTTTATTTCTTTGGGTAAACTTTACATTATAATTTTGTGAATTGACCACCACTTATTTTTGAAAATCTCAAAATTATTTTTATTTTTATTTAAAAGATTAAAAAAAGGTTGATTTTTTGTGTGTGTTCTTAATAAAAATGGATGATAAATTGGAGTAATTTGAAGTTAATCCAATTTCCTTGTGGTGGTCAAATTTTTTATACACCGTAAGTCACTTCAGCCTCAAGTATAATAGAGAAAATATAGGAGAAGTTAAGATTCAACTCTTAGTTGGGATAACTCCTAATAGTATAAAAAATAACGGAAAAAAACCGAATTTCTTACAACTAAAAAGAAACAGAGATATACATTAAGATATAATAAGATACAAAAGAAAATTACGTGTTTATAATAATTTATTCAAAGTACTCTTTTAGCCACTGGGTTTCACAAATAAATGTGATTCTTGCATGCCTTTATCATTTGGTAATAGGCTTGGGAAAATGAAGCAACATTGTTGAATTTTCACCTGCCAAAAAATAAATTGATCCTAATCTTCCCCAACACCAAGAAGCTACATTTATATCCTCATTATATTCAAGATGAACAATGGAAACGAATCACTTTACTTAATTAAGCAATTGTATAAGTTGGTTAGATCTATCTTTCTTCCTTAAATTACAGGAAAATGGAGAGTTGTATCCGTACGAATGTAGCTATCCTCGATTGAAAAAAATGTTACGTCCTGCATTAATAATGCTGGAACATGTTTCCGCCGCCTAACATAAAATAAATATCTCATCATTCTGAAGATAAACAAAAACATAAGGTTAGAATGCTAGTGGTAGCCATGCCTTAATTATACGTACGTTCAAAATTTTGAAATGAACACTGAGTTGTATTATGCATAATTTTTTTTAAACTTTTTTTTCAGGAGTACATTTATAATAATATTCGTTAAGATTTATAATTACTTATATATTTATATTTACTCCTTATATTTAATATAACTACTAATGACATCTCTCTAAAAAGAGTGCAAAGTTGAAAGCTCAATTTGGATATTTTTTTCTTTTCTTATCTGATTGCTTTTAAGGATTCCTTCCTCCCACTAGCCAGCCTTTCTCTTTTGTACGGACACTTGCTTTCTTGTGAAGTAACTTCATTTTGTTTTAACACGTGGGCGTATTTGTTTTTTCTTTTTAAAAAAGTTGCTTTGAGGATGTTAAGACTGATTTTGAAGTGGGTTCTTGGCACTGTGGCCGTTATTTTGATTATACAGAGAGAGAAGAAATGATGATGCAAGGTGAAGCTAATAATAGTAGGAGCAAGAAGAAGAGAGCAGTTCCCTATGACTATGGTTTCACTGATACTGTGTTCTCTTGGTCTCTGGAGGACATTTTTAATGAAGATCTTTTTAAGGACAAGGTTTGCTTTTCTTCTCCATTTTCATCCTCATTTTGCAGCCTTTTGAATAATTTTTTTGGAATATTTATTTCTTCGGGATGTGAAGATTTGGCCATGCTAACTTACATCTATACAAAAAATGCTCTTTTGGAATTGGGACTTGGATTCTTTCTCAATTTCACCATTTGTTTTATGAGACTAAAAAATTAAAAATAGAATAAACCTTGACCTCATGTTGTAACAGATAATAAAATACATGTGCTGTAAAAATCCCTTAAAGCTTAAAGCAGTTTCTAAGAACTCTTTTCTAGTTGGTTAGTTTCTAGCATTTCCCTTTTTGTATTTGAAGTTTTTTTGATATTTTAATTAGTATGTCCAGCATCTCTCCTTCAATTATATAAATTGATGTTTGCCTATATTAATGATGTATATATCATTTTGGTTTTAAAGGAAGGCAGAATTTACCTGTTATCAAAATTACTATTCAAAAGCTTCTAAGAATGGAACTTATAGCTGGTAATGTGTTTGTGAATGTTTAACATCAAGTTTCTTGGGCTTAGCTATTTCAGTTTTCAGTCACCTTCAGTGATTGTGGCACGAAGATTATAGATTGCTTAGGCAAAGTTCTATGAGTCTCCTAAGTGACTATTGCTCTACATGAACATTTACATTACCAGTCCTCTTATATGCACGACTGTAAACATTCATGTGTGTTTTCTGCTTCTGCTTGTGCTGTTCTCCCCATTATAGATATTTCTGCTAGCTAAGTATGTCTTATTATTTAATTGTACGCTAAGTGCTACTTCATTCCTTTCAGGTGAAACGAATTCCGTTCTCGTTTTGGTCTGTCGGTCAGTATTTTCAGTCATTTGTCTTCCCCTTGTTGGAAGAAACACGAGCAAACCTGATGTCAGGCATGGAGAAAATTTCAAATGCACCTTTCGCTCAAGTGGTTGCTTTTGAGGATTCCAAGCCCTATGGATCAATGTTGTATGATGTTAAGGTTGATTGCTGGAGAAATAGATTCAGTAATCTTGGTAGAGAGCCTTACAAAACACTGCCAGGGGATATTTTGGTTCTTGCAGATGCTAAGCCTGAAACTGCTTCTGATCTGCAGAGAGTGGGAAGGATGTGGACTTTTGTATCAGTCGCAAATGTAACAGAGGACGAGAATGAAATTGATACTAGTCCCACTTATTTTAAAGTCAATGCCACTAAAGAAATCCAAATTGATGTTTCAAAGAAATCTCTTTTTGTCATTTTCTTGATAAATAGAACTTCCAACAGAAGAATATGGAACTCCTTACATATGAAGGGAAATTTGAAGATTATTAAGGAACTTCTGTGCACTGATTCTGGGGTAAGTGTTTTGGAGATGATCTTTTAGACTATGATCTTTCTTGATGACATGTAATTAGATTACTTTCACTAGTTTGGAATGTCCTTTTATAAGAGGGACTGCAAGATGAATTGAATGTATTGTAGCATGGAAGTAGGATAGATAACATGAATGACTTTTAGGGTCATTGAATATACTTCTGCCTTCTGACATTAGCTGTTGATTGATTATTAAGCTTTTATCTCCGAGTGTCAGGTTGACGAAACTTGTGAACTCTGTTCTATGCAAAGTGAGGGCGTCTGGTATGAGACATTTGGTCCTAGTTTATCTTCTACCCTGGATGATTCACAGGTACAGGCAATCTTATCTTGTCTTCGTCAAATGCATTGTGACCACAAGGCCACAGTCCAACTTATATGGGGCCCACCGGGGACGGGAAAAACTAAAACTGTTAGTATGCTGCTCGTTATCCTCTTACAAATGAAATTCAGAACCCTTGTTTGCACCCCAACAATTGTTGCAATTAAGGAACTTGCCTCTCGTGTCGTGAAACTGGTGAAAGAATCAGTTGAAAGAGATTGTAGAGATGCTTTGTTTTTCCCACTGGGAGAGATTCTGTTATTGGGAAACAATGAGCGTCTAAAAGTTGATTCTGGAGTTGAGGAAATATATTTGGACTATCGTGTTAAAAGGCTTGCAGATTGCTTTGCGCCACTCACTGGTTGGAGCCATTGCTTTGCTTCCATGGTAGATTTCCTTGATAATTGTGTTTCTCAGTATCATACTTATATGGAAAATGAATCGATGAAGCAGAGTGAAGATATCAATGGAGACATAATCAAAGAGAAAGAATGTGGGAAGGAAGCTGATGCGAGCGACGTGGAGATTAAACCTTTTCTTGAGTTTGTCAGAGAAAGATTTAAATGTATTATCAATGGAGACATAATCAAAGAGAAAGAATGTGGGAAGGAAGCTGATGCGAGCGACGTGGAGATTAAACCTTTTCTTGAGTTTGTCAGAGAAAGATTTAAATGTATTGCAGCTCCACTTAGGAGTTGCATTTTTAACTTTTGTACTCATATACCCAAATGTTACATTGGGGAAGATAATTTTCATGTCATGGCAACCCTTATAAGTTTACTTGATTCTTTTGAAACCTTACTGTTTGAAGACAACTTGGTTTCTGAAGAGCTTGAGGAACTTCTTTCACATTCAGTAGATGAAGATTTATCTGAGTCAATTGTGGATATAAAGTACTTGTTACACAAGAGGAGAAGTGAATGTCATTTTGTTTTAAGAAAACTTCTGAGTTCTTTTAATGAACTAAACCTTCCAAGTGCTGTGGAAAAAGATTTACTTGAAGATTTACTTAAGCGTTTCTGTTTAAAAAGGGCTTCTTTGTTTTTTAGCACTGCTTCGAGTTCATATATGCTGCATTCAGTGGCAATGAAACCGCTGAACTTTCTAGTTATCGATGAAGCAGCACAGTTAAAGGAAAGTGAATCAACCATACCTCTACAGCTCTCGGGTATAAAGCATGCAGTTCTTTTTGGCGATGAGTGTCAATTACCAGCAATGGTTGAAAGCAAGGTATATTAAATGAACTTGAGTTGAATTGGAGTACGTAACTTGCAGTACATTTGAGGTTCGAATCTTCAATTTTTTCTTTTTTCACTTTTTTCTCTTTTTTGCCTATCTTTTCAGGTATCTGATGAAGCTTGTTTTGGTAGAAGTTTATTTGAGAGGTTGAGCCATTTGAGACACTCAAAACACCTGCTCAGCATACAGTACAGAATGCATCCATCCATTAGCTTCTTCCCAAACTCATATTTCTATGAAAACAAGATTCATGATTCCCCTACTGTTGAGAAAAGAAGCTATGAAAAACGATTTTTGCCTGGGCCAATGTATGGTCCATATTCCTTTATCAACGTATTTGGTGGAAGAGAAGAGTTCATTGAGCACAGCTGTAGAAATATGGTTGAGGTATCTGTAGTGATGAAAATTTTGCTGAACTTGTACAAAGGTATGTGTTGGTGGAGCCTTGTTTTTGCATACATATAAATGTTTTAGCCTCACTGTAGAGCTTGGGTTTATTTGACTCTTAATATTTCCCTTTGACAAAGAAGAAATACTTCCATCTTATCAACATTTTCTGCTTCTATGATCATGCATGTTTGTTCAATCACTCTTAGACCATTTTCCTAATTAAGACTGCAATACTATATGAATTCATTTTATTTCCTTTTAAACATCATTGAAGAAAAAGAGGAGAGCCATTAGATGTAATGATGCAGTTAAGGGATTGAATGACGTGATGATGATATAGATGAAATAGAGCGAGCATTCAGACTGCATTACTGGGAAGAGATATCCGTCATCTCTACAAAATATTTATCTTTTAGCTTTCTTAATACATAATGTAAGTAATTTATGCTCGAATCTATTGAAAACGCCTATCAATGTGAAATATTTCTTTCTGTCAAAGTACTTTGAATGCCAATAGCACATCAATTTTTTGATATCCTTGTAATGTTTTAACATGAAGGTTGGATTAACTCAAAAGAGAAGCTCAGTATTGGTATAGTGTCACCTTACATTGCACAAGTTGCTGCAATCCAAGAAAAACTTGGAAGTAAGTATGTGAACAGTGCAGGCTTTGCTGTGAAAGTGATGTCCGTTGATGGTTTCCAAGGAGGAGAAGAGGACATAATTATAATTTCAACTGTAAGATCCAACAATGGTGGATCCATTGGTTTCATATCCAATCCTAGGAGAGTTAATGTTGCTCTTACAAGGGCTAGGTAACATGCAATATCTTAGAATACTGCTCCTTAATAGGAAATTATTTTGAACATCTATGGAGAATAACTTTGGTCCATTTGAATCCTTATAGGCACTGTCTTTGGATTTTGGGGAATGAAAGAACTTTAACTCGTAATATATCTGTTTGGAAAGCCTTAGTCGATGATGCTAAGGCTCGTCAGTGTTTCTTTAATGCTGATGATGATAAGGATTTAGGCAAGTCAATATTAGAGGCGAAGAAAGAGCTTAATGAATTATATGAACTCCTTAATCCAGGAAGTACACTTTTCAGGAGTCAAAGGTGGAAGGTATTTAATTTTAGCCGCCATATTTTCTTTCCCAGTCAGTGTTTCTGCCTTGGCTTGTTAGTAATTATTTTCTCCTTTCCTTAGGTTAATTTCAGTGACAACTTTTTGAAATCATTTCGAAAGCTGACTTCAGACCAGACCAAAAAGTTGGTTATCAACCTTCTACTGAAACTTGCTAGTGGCTGGCGACCTGAGAAGAGGAAAGTGGACTCAGTCTGTGGAAGCTCTTTACACATCATTAAGCAATTCAAGGTTGCAGGATTCTATATTATTTGCACAATCGACATTGTCAAGGAGTCAACGTACTTCCAAGTTTTGAAAGTCTGGGATATATTGCCTTTGAAGAATGTCCAAAACTTGTTGACACGTCTGGATAACATATTTGTGAAGTACACTGATGAATTTATTAATCATTGCAAAGAAAAATGTATCGAGGGGTATGTCTATTCTTTTTAACTCTGTTGGATATGAATCAATTTTTTAATTCGTAAACATTATCTGCATTGCTTGGATGAAAGAATATGATCGTTTATTCATGTTTGGTTGAAACTTTGTTTTAATTATATTTGCTTGTTTCTTTGCACCCAGGAATTTAGAGGTTCCAAAGAACTGGGCAACTACTTCCAATATTGTCCGTTTCAAGGGTCTTGCTGACAATGAAAGTGGGAGTGACTACAGTGGAGCTGCATCTGATGGTAGAAGTTATGCTGAGAATTCAAATGTGAGTGATAGCCTGTTGCTGATGAAGTTCTACTCCTTATCATTAGGTGTAGTGAGGCACCTGCTATCTGACCGTGATGCTAGAGAATTGGATCTTCCATTTGAAGTGACAGACGAACAATTGGATATGATCCTTTTTCCTAGAAGCACCTTTATACTTGGTCGGTCGGGTACTGGGAAAACTACTGTTCTGATAATGAAATTATTTCAGAAAGAAAAACTTCACAATATGGCACTGGAAGGATTCTTTGGAGTAAATAATAGTAGCCAGGAAACTGAAGCCGAGAAGGATCTTGAGAAGACTGAAAGGGTTATCTTGCGCCAACTTTTTGTGACAGTCAGTCCTAAATTATGTTTTGCAGTAAAGCAACATATATCTCACATGAAAAGGTGCATGGGTTTGTTTTTAATGAAATTTCTGTTAAGTTTTATTTTGTTCTAATTTTAGAAAAATTCCTCTTCTCCTTAAATCTAGAAATGATAATTTGCATGAGTTGAATAAGTTAGGTTCTATATGATTGGTTCTCGCTCTCCTCTTTTCTGTTGTGGAATGTAGAAAATTTAAACTTCTAAAACCAAATATATTATTTTAGCATTTCTATAAATGTCAAATGATAGAAAGCATATTCATGAGTTGAATAAGTTTGCTATATTGTCAAACATTTTCTGTCTAGACTGAAAGTAAAAGCTTCTAATGATTCCATAAGAAAGTTTTTTTCCCCCTCCATTTTTTTTTTTGGGAAATTTTCTTTTTTAGATTGTATGAGTTTTTTTTTGTTTTTTCCAAAGAAGATCACTGGAGTTTACCCATTCCCCCCTAATGAGGCTCGAACTCAGGACCTTTGCCATAAGAAGACAATGCTCATACCACTTGAGCTAAGCCTTTGCCTCATATTATGATGAATTGAAAAGACAACTCTCAGTTAGCTTCTTAGCTTAAGTTTAAATGGGTTAACTCTCTCTCTCTCTCTCTCTCTCTTCCTCCTTTTTTTTAATCATTTGGAAATTAAAAAAAGAATTCAAATTTTCCGTGTTGTGCAATTTGTTAATGTCTAAATAAAAAATTGAATAAAAATGAGAATCTTATACGGTATATGAAGCTTTAGGCTTCTTAGTCAAAACATATTGCAATGCATCATCTTGTTGGAATTGCTTTTGGCCCAGTGTATATGAAAATGAAGTTTCAATTGTAAATATTTATGATTCTTTCAAATTTCAGAATCTGAACTGCAGTTTTTGGCTTCAAATTCTTCTTTAAGTGTATCTTAACATTTTATTCACAATGAGCCTTGCTTTCTGGTACTTAAAGATATATTGACTTGTTAATTTTGATTGATGCAATTGCAAATAATCTTACTTTAAACTTTTTTAGACTTTGCTACTTTCCTACCATCTGAACAACAGTATTAGTATTTTTAGGTTCTCAGCGTTATTCACCAAATTTCTAATCAATTTTAATATTTTACTGGACATTTGCTACATGGAAAATGTTACATGTCTAATGATTGGCCTTTTTAAATCTACAGCTCTACCATTGGTGGGAAGTTTGCAACAGAAGGCAGTTTAATAGATATTGATGATATTGATGATGCGGAAAAACTTAAAGACATCCCAAATTCTTTTATTGATATTCCTGCTAAGTCTTACCCTCTTGTCATAACATTTCATAAGTTTTTGATGATGTTGGATGGGACTTTGTGTAATTCTTACTTTGAGAGATTCCATAATATATGGAAAAACTACGGTCAACTTCAAAATTCAAAATCAGTTTTCATAGAGACCATTATCAGGAAGAAGGAAGTTAACTATGAAAGGTTTAGTTCATCCTACTGGCCTCATTTTAATGCACAACTAGCAAGGAAGCTTGATCCTTCTAGAGTCTTTACTGAGATTATATCTCATATAAAAGGTGGCCTCCAATCCATTGAGGTTGTTAATGGTAAACTCAATCGAGAGGATTATGTTAATTTGTCAGAGACCAGGAATTCTAGTCTCAGCAGACAGAAAAGAGAGAGAATTTATGATATTTTTGAAAGCTATGAACAAATGAAGATGAGAAACGGTGAATTTGATTTGGCTGATCTGGTTAATGATCTTCATCATCGACTTAAAGAAGAAAGTTATAAGGGTGATGAATTTCATTTTGTTTACATTGACGAAGTTCAAGATCTTACCATGAGTCAAGTTGCTCTGTTCAAGTACGTCTGCAAAAACATTGAAGAGGGTTTTGTTTTTTCGGGTGATACAGCGCAGACAATCGCTAGGGGGATTGACTTTAGGTTTCAAGATATACGATCTCTTTTCTACAAGAAGTTTGTATTGGAATCAAGAAACAATGGTAATGATGGAAGACAAGAAAAAAGACAACTCTCAGATATTTTCAATTTGAGACAGAACTTCCGTACCCATGTAGGTGTGCTTAACTTAGCTCAAAGTATCATTGAACTTCTTTACCGGTTCTTCCCTCACTCCGTTGATATTTTAAAACCTGAGACTAGTCTTATATATGGAGAGCCTCCCATTTTGCTTGAATCTGGGGATGAGGAAAATGCAATCTTAAAAATTTTTGGAAACACTGGAGAAGTGGGGGGGAACATGGTCGGTTTTGGGGCAGAACAAGTAATATTGGTCCGCGATGACTGTGTTCGCAAGGAAATTTCCAATTACGTCGGGAAGCAAGCTCTTGTACTGACAATAGTAGAGAGCAAGGGCCTTGAATTTCAGGTAATTTATTATTGTAAAGTTTTTATTACTAGTGGAGTAACAAGAATTGAGTTTTATTTTTATAGATTATATTCATGCTATCTCCTTTTGAGTATTCTTCTTATATATGGTGATCTTTTTATTGGTGGGGGTTTTCTGTGTTCTAATAAACAGTTTCAAAAATGCACTATTTCATCTATTACCCCTTGTCGGATTCTTCACCATGGACAATGTACGATAAGCATGTCCAGTAATAATAAAAGAAGAAAAGATAACGAAGCTCAAACTCAGACTGTAATATGGTTAGATAGAGGTTTTTCAGTTGAACCAACTAGCACCACACTTATTTATTGATCAGAAACAAGTACTTATATATAGAAATAAAACCAAGAAGATAACCAATTCTAAGAGTAAAATACAACACTAGGAGTCATTTTACTGTCAAATAAGCTGATATAAGGACTAATGAATTTCACACCAACTTGAGTTGTAACAGCCTTTGCCAGCATGGTTTCCAAGTTTAATTTGATTCGATTTTCTAAATTTTTTATTTCATACATCCAAGTTTTCATCCCTTGTATTCAACAGTAGTTATTATGGATCCTAAACATTTACATTATTGATTTATGCTATCTCCTTCTATAGGATGTGCTGTTATACAAATTTTTTAGCGCTTCACCTCTTAAAAATCAGTGGAGGGTGGTATATGAATATATGAAGGAACAAGATTTGCTTGACTCCACATCACCTGGGTCCTTCCCAAGCTTCAATGAAGTTAGACACAACATCTTGTGTTCTGAACTCAAGCAACTATATGTAGCCATCACTCGCACAAGGCAAAGGTTGTGGATATGGGAAAATAAGGAGGAGTTCTCCAAACCTATGTTTGACTACTGGAAGAAAAGGTTTCTTGTTCAAGTGAGGCGGTTGGATGATTCACTTGCACAGGCAATGCAAGTAGCAAGCAGCCCTGAGGAGTGGAAGTCGCGGGGCATTAAGGTTTGTGAAATCTTCAAAAAGTTTATCATTTTTGTGTGCTTGTGGGTATGTGAAGACATTTCTTGGTCTAATTTTTTAATGTATTATGCTCTTGCACTCCCACAAATATTAATTTTGTTGTTATCACATTCATATTTAGACTGCATGCATACATGGCATAGAGCAAAACATGGTGATCGATTACCATCACCATTACTTTATAACTACTGCTATTTATTATCATTTTCTATGTAGATTGTCACTCCCCCATCTTGAGAAGACATTTTTGGTCAATTTTTTTACAAGGAAAAACTGCATGATTTTTGCCGGACATATCAAACTATGGTCATGAACAAATAGGTCCACGTGTTTTTGTTTGTGATTTATACCCCTCCTATTGGTTCTAAGTAATCCGCACTAAACGTTAGGATGACATTGACATTGCTAATAGTGCTGCTGTTTCTGTTACCTTCTCTTTATCGCTAACTAAATGGATGTTGGTGTTGACACCCTGCATTTTCTTCTAGTAAGATGAGATGTATGTTTGTTCCTTGTCAAAATCAAATATTCTTTTCCTTTCTGCTAATTATGTGCTGTTTTCAGCTGTTTTATGAGCAAAATTATGAAATGGCAACAATATGCTTCGAAAAAGCTAAGGACACCTATTGGGAAGGAAGGTCTAAAGCATCTGGCCTCAAGGCAGCGGCTGATCGTATTAGTAGTTCAAACCCTCTAGAGGCTAGAATTATTCTTAGGGAAGCTGCCAAAATTTTCGAAGCCATAGGCAAGGTTGATTCTGCTGCCAAATGCTTTTTTGATATGGGGGAGTATGAAAGAGCAGGTGTGAATCTGATCTTTAGCTGAAGGAACATAATGTTGTGTTATGGCTTAAGTTTTATTCTTTTTATCTTCTCTCTGAAACTTAAAAATTACATCATCATTTTCAATCTGTCTGATGGTTGAATTTGATATTTAGTTGATTTGCCATTCTATGATGTCCAGAATTTGGTATTTTCAGGATAGTTGTAAATTATGGATAAACTCTTGATTTGATTTAAGCTTGACGATGGTGATTTAATGGTTGCATTTCTTTGAAATACTTCTTACTTAAAAATAACTTCAAAGGTGTGGTTAATTGCACTTTCCAAAACTGCAAATAAAATGTGTATAAGGTGATAATGGCTTACAATGATGTAATTGTTAATATTCATAGTAGTCGAATATTCTAGAACTGCAGAATATCATACTTCATCACGAAGTGACCTATTATCTCAGTCGATCATTCTGCCTGATACTATTTGTTGGTGGTGAAATTTTTTTTTTCTCATTGTCAACAAGAACCTTTCTGTGTAATGTGCATAGCTTATTTTGTAGTTAGCATCTCCTCTCTATTGGATATGCTTGTAGAAGTGGTTAAAGTTATTTGCACAATGACGGAATGCAACGTGCTTAAGATGGCTTCAATTTAAAAGAAATTTCAACATTAAATGAGCTAAACTGAGTCTACAATTTTGGTTTATGATGACACGCAAAAGCGAAACTTGACATCTATTTTAAATTTACCTTGGTGTGTTTGTTTGCATTAATCTTTTTCCTCTTTTTGCCCTGGTTTTCCCAAGAAATTCTTGCCTTAGTTTATAGTAGTTAATGATAAAAAAGTGGGGAAAAATATCATTGCTTATAATTTCGTAGGATTTTTCAGGCAATAAATTTGACAATCAGATTAACTTCTTATTCCTGTAGGTACGATTTATTTAGAAAGATGTGAAGAACCTGAGCTGGAAAAAGCTGGGGAGTGTTTTTTTCTGGCAGGGAGCTATAAGCTTGCAGCAGATGTATATGCGAGGGGCAGTTTTTTGGCAGAATGTTTGGATGTTTGCTCCAAAGGAAAACTTTTTGACATTGGTTTACAATACATCAGCTATTGGAAACAGCATGCTGATACAGATGTTGGCCGAGTTAAAAGCAGCAAAGAAATGAAAAAAATTGAACAAGACTTTCTACAGAGTTGTGCTCTTCATTTTCATAAGCTCAATGATAACAAATCCATGATGAAATTTGTCAGAGCTTTTCATTCCATGGATTTGATACGCAACTTTTTGAACTCTAAAGGTTGCTTCGATGAGCTTCTGGTGTTGGAGGAAGAATCAGAAAACTTCATGGATGCTGCCAATATTGCAAGATTGAGAGGAGATATTCTTCGTACAGTGGATTTGTTACAGAAGGTGGGAAATTTCAAGGAAGCATGTAATCTTACTCTCAACTATGTTCTTTCCAACTCTCTTTGGTCGTCTGGGAGCAAAGGTTGGCCCTTAAAGCAGTTTACACAGAAGAAGGAGCTTCTTGAAAAAGCCAAGTTACTGGCTAAAAATGAGTCGAACAAATTCTATAACTTTGTTTGTACCGAGGCAGACATTTTGTCAAATGATCAGAGTGACTTACTGATCATGAATCAACAGTTAAATGCTTCTAAGAGACATCAGAGTGTTAATGGTGAAACTTTATCCGCTAGAAAGATACTGGATTTCCATCTTCATACAATTTCCTCTAAATATGTGTGGGAAGATGAATATGTGTTAGTTGAGAAAATTTGTAATAACAGGATTTCTGTTCAGACTCTCATCTACTTTTGGAACTGCTGGAAGGATAAGATTGTGAATGTGCTCAAGTATCTTGAATGTCTCAAAAGCCAGAACTTTAATGACTATAGAAGTTATGGAGATTTCTGCTTGAATTACCTTGGTGTGTGGAGGCAATACAATAATACGAATATCATCTACCTTTTGTTGAACGGGGATGCTGAGTGGGTGAGGGATTTGAACAATGGACATGCTCTAAGGAGTGGGAATTTGGCCTCTATCAATGTCCATCAACTTGTCTCTGCCGGAAGGAATTATTGGAGTTCAGAGTTGTTTTCTGTTGGTACGAAAGTCTTGGACAATCTTGAAGCGCTGCATAAGCAATCATCCGAGAATTCACCGTCTGTGTGGTGCCATGTACTATGTCTTGCTTACATCTACGAGGTTGCAAAATTTCTTTTGAGTTCCAATTATTCGAGCCTCCAGTACCATGCTAAGGTACTACAGAAATTTATTGACCAATCAACTGAGCATTTGTTTGACTTCATTTTTCCTCTAGAATGGCGAGAATCTCTGAATGAGAATATGATTTCTCTGAAAGGAACTAAGTTGTATAGGAATATCATCAAAGAAGTTTTTTCTAAGCACATTGGTTTGAAGGGCAAACTATCATATGGGCAAATTGGAAGTGCAGTGGTAATGATTCTTAGGACTGGCAAGCTAGGCAAAGATGTATATGGGAGAGTTGCGAAACGATTTGACGGATATACACCATGGAAGGAATTTGTCGAGAGTCTCTCTATCAATATGGGACTAGAATCTTATCGAGGGTCTGTCTTGCAAAATCATGATGATATGAAACATGCGTCTCATGTTTGGAAATTCTATAGAGCTTTGTGTGATACTTATGAAGCCAACTGGAGGAGAGTTGACTATATAACACCAGATTGTTTCCTGTATCTTATTGAGCGCCTTTTGATTTTGTTGTCTAGCCTCAAGGGATGCATTGTCACTACAAAGTCATCCTTTGTTGATTGGCTTATCTACCAGGAATGGAGCACCAACCCAACTTCCAGCTTATTTACTGACCTTCATCAATCCTTTGGAGCTGTATACGAATTTATTTTCAACATTGTTCAGCAGTTCCTATACAGTGAGAAGGACACAATGGAGTGGATTAAGAAATCTTGTACAGAAATCAAGGACTACCATTCATTGGTGGTTTTGAGATTGTTTGTGATAGTATGTTTGCTTCATTTGAACTTCGGAAATTCTTTAAATTTACTTGTGGACTTGCTGGGTAGAATCAATATAACCAAAAAGTTGTCATGGGAATTTTATGATGCCCTCCGCCGAAGACGAAAACGTGACATTCGGATTGTTATTGCAGAAGCATTTGAAAAGATAGGCAATCCTCTTGTGGTTGCAAGTTTGGGGGGAAAGTGTCCAGGATTTGCATGTCCAAATGCAATAGTGGTTGACATGGAGATCATCAGGTGTAAAGAGGACATATTAGGAATATTGTTTCCGGCAATTGAATCCTCTCAAGATCATGCTGGAGCTTCTTAAATGGAAGCCAGTAATTTACAAAGGGAAGTTTTGCATCCAGCCTGTTGTGAACTAGGGAAGAGTTCTAGTGGTTCAACTTCAAATTATGCTTCCTTGCAGTATCTTTAAATAAATATGATGAACGTTGTAGGTTTTTATGAAAAAACACTGAACTTTTCTTATTATTTTGTTGTCCTTTTAAAGACCGTTTACAGGGAGGATATTTATAGTGATTTTAAAACACATAACCCTACCATAATTTTAGGAAACAGAATAATAACAGATCAGTTAAATATTCTACTTCTTAATTTAGCTTATTCTATTTAAATTAAATGCAAAAGATCTTCTTCAATTATAGGCATTAAATCTTTGACACCCCCCTCAAGTTGGTCCTTATATATTCATCATGCCCAACTTGCTTGTGAGAATGTTAGTTATTTGTTGCGTTGATGGAACAAATGGCATGCAGATAATGCCTCCTTCAAGTTTCTCTTTAATAAAGTGGCAGTCGATTTCAATATGTTTAATTTTGTCATGATGCACTGGATTGTGAGCTACACTAATCGCCACCTTGTTATCACAATAAAGTCTCATGGGAACTTCAATTGGCTTCCTTAGCTCATCTTAAGACTTGCTTTAGGCATAACATTTCACACACACCATGTGCCATAGCTCGGTACTTGGCCTCTGCACTGCCTTGCTTCTCCAAGTAACTAAGTTGCCCTATACAAAGGTACAATAAGCCGAAGTTGATCTTATATCAGTAACTGATCCTGCCCAGTCAGCATCTGTGTAGGCTTCAATGGTCCTCTAAACTCCTTTTTTAAAACACAATCCCTTTCCTGGAGTACCCTTTAAGTACCTCAAAATTCTATATATTTCCTCAAAGTGCCCTTCATACGGAGAATGCATAAATTGTCTCACAACACTCACTAAGAAAGCCATATCAGGACGAGTATGAGCCAAGTAAATAAGCTTGTCCACTAACTTCTAATATCTAGTAGTGTCAATTGGAGTTCCATCTTTAATTTCTACTAGCTTGTGATTTGGGTCCATAGGAGTATCCGCAAGTTGGCATCCACTCATCCCTGTTTCTTTTAGAAGATCCAAGAAATACTTACATTGGGACACAACTAAACCTTTCCTAGATCGAGCTACCTCCATTCCTAAGAAATATCGAAGTGTTCCCAAGTCTTTGATTTCAAAGCTAAAAGCAAGACTCTTCTTCAACCGCTCCATCTCTATCAAGTCATCCCCTGTGAGGATGATATCATCCACATACACAATAAGTACCGCTATCTTCTCATCTTTGGAGTGTCTAAAAAACATGGTGTGATCACTTTGAGCTTGAGCATAACCCTAACCTTTGACTGACCGAGTAAATTTTTCAAACCAAGCCCTAGGAGATTGTTTGAGGCTATATAATGATTTCTTTAGCTTGCAAATTCTATACTGGAATTTTCCTTTAAATCCAGGGGGAGAGTCCACGTACACTTCTTCCACTAGATCACCATTCAGAAATGCGTTCTTTACATCAAGTTGTTGTAGTGGCCAATCAAGATTTAGCGCCATTGAGAGAAGCACCCTGACAGTATTTAATTTTGCCACTGGAGTAAAGGTTTCAAGATAGTCGATGCCGTAGGTTTGAGTAAATCTCTTAGCCACCAACCGAGCTTTGTACCGTTCCAGTGTCCCGTTGGAATTATACTTGATGGTAAAGACCCATTTACACCCTACTGTCTTTTTCCCCTTTGGTAAGTCTGTTACTTCCCATATTTGATTCTTCCCAAGAGCCCGCATCTCCTCTTCGATAGCCTTTCTCCACTCTGGAACTCTTAATGCTTCATGTATATTCTTTGGAATTTCCACAGAAGAAAGTTGAGAAGTAAATGCCAAAAAATTGGGAGATAATTTATCATAAGAGATATAGTTAGACATGGGATATTTGGTACAAGAATGCACCCTTTTTCGTGATGCAATAGGAAGATCAAAATCATCAAAATTTGGATTAGATGAATTTTTACCTGAAGACTCAAACACAACAGGTTCTACCCTCGGTTCAGATTCTTGATTGTGAAGAGAAAGGAGAACTATATCCTTTGCTCGATAATTTCTTCTGATATAGGTTTGCATAGTTTTTTCAGTCACGTTCTTGTCTCTTTCACTAGGAGAATTTGACTCTGTTATTGGCACTAAAAAGCAAGGAATCCAAATTCTTGTTATTCTTAATATTAATTTGTTTTTCGAATTCCTTTTGACTAGTAGATTGGATAGAGACATGATTTTCTGGATTGTTATTTTGGAAAGATTCTTTTTTGAGGAAAATTTGTTGTGATTGAAATCGGATATTTCTCCATCTAATCAATGCCTCTATCTGCAATCTTTTTATCAGTCTTTTGATCTGCAATATGGAAAACATCATCTTCTACTAGTTTTTCCTCATGCCTTATCCTCGGAAGACGTTTTTCAAAAAAAGGTTTGTCTTAAAAAAAATGTTACATCCATGGTTATAAACATTTTTTTGGACATAGGATCAAAACACTTATACCCTTTTTTAGTGGGTGCATATCCAACAAAAATACATTTTCTTACTTGAGGATCTAACTTACCTCGACCGTGTTCATGATTATGTTCAAAAGCAATGCACCCAAAATTTTTTAATGCAATTCTTGATATTAATCGAGAATTAGGATAAAGTGTTTTGAAGAAATCCATAAGAGTTTGAAAATTCAAAACTCTTGAGGGCATTCAGTTAAAATTGCTTCACCCCATAGATATTTAGGAACATTTTTTTTGAAAAAAGTAATGCCCTTGCCACTTCCAGAAGATGTTTGTTCTTTCTTTCAGCTACCCCATTTTGTTGAGGGGTATCATTACAAGAACTTTGATGCACAATTCCTTTTTCAAGAAAAACGTTTCCCAAAATTTTATTAAAAAATTCTTTTCCATTGTCACTTCGAATGATTTTATTTTTTTCTTAAAATTGTGTTAGAACCATGGTGTAATTATTTTAAAAAACACTTTCAACCTCTGATTTTTCTTTTAACAAATATACCCAACAAACTCTAGTGTGATCGTCAATGAATGTACCAAACCGTCTTTTTCCTGACAAATTAGGAATTCTATTTGGTCCCCATACATCAGTATGTAATAGTAAAAATGGTTTTGGGGGGGGGGGGGGTGATAAGGCTGTATAGAAAATGTAGATCGACGATGTTTAGCTAATTGACAGATTTCACATTGAAAAAGAGATTGATCTTTATTATTAAACAAGTTTGGCAATAGATATCTTAAATAATGAAAATTAGGATGGCCTAGTCTAAAGTGCCATAACATAATCTTTTTATCATTAGTAATTGAGACCGAACTGTAACATGTATTTTGAATTGGCCTTATCATACTTGATCCGTCTTCAAAGAAGTAAAGTCCTCCACTTTCTCTAGCACATCCAATCATCCTCCCCGTGGTCAGTTTATGAAACTCACAGAAAGAAGAGAAAAAATTAACTCGACACTTAAGATCAGTAGTTATTTAACTTATAGACAATAAATTACAAGATAAGTTTGGAACGTAAAGAACTTTATGGAGTATTAAAGTAGGAGAAATAACAATAAAACCTATGCCAGCTGTTATGGATAACGATCCATCGGCAATCTTGATCTTTTTATTGCTTGCACATGGACTATAAGACGAGAATAATTGTGATGAGCCAGTTATGTGGTCAGTGGCCCTGAAATCAATAATCCATGAACAAGATGGATTTGATGTTTTTCATGAATAAGGATGGCAATAGATCGAATCTGACCCAAGATCCATGTGATCCAAATCCAATTGGATCGGATTTGAGTCGGATTAAAATGGATTTCGATCGGATTTGGATATCAATGCATGGATCTAAGGCGGATCTGGAGCAAATTCATATTTATCTTAATATCAATATCCAAATCCATATCCACTCATCATTTAATGTAATTTATTTTAAAAAATTCTTAACAATTATGTAATTATAAATGATGATAAAATTTATTCATTAGCATGTATTTAAGAATCTTAAAACTTAAAGGTACTTAATTGATAATAAGACAAAAAATTATCAAGTGTAAAATAAAATTAGGATAGCCTGCCCTAATTTTTTTAAGTTTTTCACTCTACAATTTAGTCTCTTTTTTCCTCTTTAGTCTACTCTCGTTTCTCCACTTCATTTGAATGCTTGGATCAGTTCTTTAATTGTTAGGAAAATCCATAGACTTTAGTTTATTTTTCTATCATTTTCTCATAATCTTATTTATTTTGTATAATCACTAATCAATGGTGGCTATCAACTATAAAATAATTATGTTAATCATATATTTCGTTAAATACGATCATAATAAAAATAATAAAGCACTGAATATAATAAATCATTTTTAACTTATATGTTATTATTTAATGATATAGGAATGATGATGGTGTGTAGTGAATATCAAGATAGTAAATGAGACATTAGAATATTATAATGATCTTATTCCTTCAATTACTTTTGATCGATATTTTATTATCTTTCTTATTTATTTATTTTGGTGTAAAAGTAGAAGCTACAATACTTATTAGATTTTTTGTACACATTATATAATTTAATTGTTACCAATGCATTTTAGTCTTAAATTTTATTTCTAAAAAAATTGATCTCTTATTATTGAGATTTAGAATTCATGATAGATATAGAGCAGATTTGGATTTTAATTTTTCTTTTTAGATTTAGAGCATATATAGATCTTTATTTTTTGTTTTGGATCTAGATCTGAAGCGAAAAATATAGATCCATGACGGATCTGGAGCAGATACGGATCTTAATTTTTATTGCGGATTTGGATCTGGAGCAATGTAGATCCAATCCATATCTGCTCCATTGCCATCCCTATACATGAAAGAGCAGTAGTAAGAAGATTACCATTTTGAGCAAAGGAACAAGAAGGAGTTACTGAGAACTTTGGAGACTTAAAAAGTTGGTACAATTGGCTTAATTGTTCCTTTGTGAAGGCCGGTGTCTAAGAGTCGATTGATTGCTTTTGAGAGTCCTCGCTCACAGTCTGCAATGCCATGCTATCAGCCCCATTTTTCTTCTTGAAATTCGGTGGTTTTCCATGTAATTTCCAGCACATATCCTTGGTGTGCCACGACTTCTTACAGTGTTTACACCAGGGCTTTTTTCGTCTCTCTCCATCTGATTCTGTCTTAGAAACCAGGGTTTTTTTATTTAAATGCCCCCAATTCACCCTCAAATACCAAATTTATACCCTATTACATACATATACCCCATGAAGATAGGAAAAGTCAAAAATAACCTTAAAAAACCAAGAATTCACATCTTTTTTTCCCCCCATGGCTTCTCTTTTTCGGGCTTCTCTCACCATTCTCTATTTTTCTTCTCAACATTTCCCTCTTTATTTTCTTCTCTTCTCGCCATTTTCCCTCTTTGACAGTTTCCTTCTATCTCTCCATTTCATTATTTGATAGTTTCCTTACTTGACTTTAGCTCCAATACAAAGGTTTTTGATAAAAATAAACAGTTAAGAAGGTGCATTATCAAGGTATGTTTGAAATACATTCTATTTATATGGTTAGGTTTTGATTTCATTTCATTATAAGTGTTCTTGCTAATGATTTATAAATTTTAGTAGTACATTATTTATTTTTTGTGCTTGCACACACACACTATTTCATAGAATGTAGGGATTTAAGACTACATTTAAGTTTTGAGTGATTGAAGAATCAGTACAGGAAGAAGTCGGGTACGAAGTCGGGTACGAAGTTGGGTAAATCGAGAATTTAGTCGAGTAAGAATTGGAGATAAGTAAGTCGAGTATATGGTCGGGTAAGAAGTCGAGTAAGAATATTAAATGAGTCGAGTAAGCATATTAAATAAGTCGAGTATATGGTCGGGTAAGAAGTCGAGTAAGAATATTAAATTAGTCGAGTAAGAATATTAAATAAGTCGAGTATATGGTCGGGTAAGAAGTCGAGTAAGAATATTAAATTAGTCGAGTAAGCATATTAAATAAGTTGAGTATATGGTCGGGTAAGAAGTCGAGTAAGAATATTAAATGAGTCGAGTAAGCATATTAAATAAGTCGAGTAAGCATATTAAATAAGTCGAGTATATGGTCGGGTAAGAAGTCGAGTAAGAATATTAAATGAGTCGAGTAAGCATATTAAATAAGTCGAGTATATGGTCGGGTAAGAAGTCGAGTAAGAATATTAAATGAGTCGAGTAAGCATATTAAATAAGTCGAGTATATGGTCCGGTAAGAAGTCGAGTAAGCATATTAAATAAGTCGAGTATTAATGGTCAAGTAATAAGTCGGGTAAGTACATTGAGTTGAGTATTAATATTTTTAAAGAAGTCAAGTATGGAGTCTGGTAAGTTGAGCATTCAATCGAGTAAGAAGTGAAGGCAATTGAATAAGTCGAGTATCTAGTCCAATATAAAGTCGGGTATAAAGTCAGGTAAGTTGACCATTTAGTCGAGTAAGAAGTTAAGGCAATTGAATAAGTCGAGTATCTAGTCAAGTACAAAGTCGAGTATAAAGTCTGGTAAGTTGAGCATTCATTCGAGTAAGAAGTAAATGCATTGAATAAGTCGAGTATGTAGTCCAGTACAAAGTCCGGTATGAAGTCTGGTAAGTTAAGCATTCAGTCGAGTAAGAAGTGAATGCATTGAATAAGTCGAGTATCTAGTCGAGTTCTAAGTCGGGAATGAAGTCTGGTAAGTTGAGCATTTAGTCGAGTAAGAAATGAAGACAATTGAATAAGTCGAGTATTTAGTCGAGCGCGAAGTCGAGTAAGTGGATTGAATAAGTATAGTAAGAAGTCGGGTATTTGATGAGTAAGAAATGAGTTGAGTAAGTCAAGTAAGAAGTCAAGTTAGTGTGTTGAATGTTGAGTATTAAGTCGAGTAATTTTACAAAATAAGTCGAGTAATAAGGTCGAGTAAGTCACTAGATCCATATTTTTTGTACTAAAATTTTTCTAATGATGGCAGTGTCTTCACTCATTCATGGCAATTGTACGTGTTCCTATATTGTATAATGGTGAATGGACTCAGGAAAATGGTGAATATAGATTTACCGGTACTCAGATACGGGGTATTAAAGTACCACATTCAACTACACTTGAGCAACTTGTCGAAAAAGTGGCAGAAGTGATTTCTATTGATCTTTCTGAATTTGTTATTAGCATGAAGTTCAAGTTCAAAACATCGTCAGAGCCTTTGCCACCTATGGAAATTTTGAATGATTGTGATGTAGAATTTTTTTTGGAAGAAGCTAATAGCGGTTTTAGAAATCCTCTATGCATCACTTATGAACGTAGGGTAAATATAATCGAGCGTAATGGCGATATAAGGGCAGAGAATAGTCCACCTGCAAGACACATTTCTTGGGAGGAGAGTCACTATTATCCAACCGTTGATTTATCAGCTTCCCAACCTGAAGTTGACAGAGTTAGAATAGAAGATGATAGTTTTATTCCTCATCCAACAGAGGTCCATCTTGATGTCGAAGACAGAATGGTACCGGATATTGAAGCACGAACTGTCCATCTTGATGCCGAAGACATGACACTACCGAATATTGAAGCAAGAACTGATAGTCCACCGATGTTGACCATAATTCAGCCACGGTGTAGTAACAACTATTTGCCGAGACTTGGTTTGCTGGCTAGTAGTAATTCAATAAGCACAAATGATTCGTTCGTTAGTGTTGATAATTTAGCATCAAATGAAGTTGGTGATGATAGTGATGGATTTATGGAAAGACAACAATTTTCTTCCAAAGAGGTCTTGCAAGGCAAGCTCAGTGCATATGCTATAGCAAGAAATTTTGAATATAAAACCTTTAAGTCTGGTAAGAATCTACTTGTTGTCACTTGCGTGGATAAAAATTGTAAATGGCGTCTTCGTGCTGTTAAGGTCAATAATTGTGGTATGTTCGAAATTAGGAAGTATTGCCATGTACATTCTTGTTCCCATGATGTCTCGAAGAAAGATCATCGCCAAGCTTCTGCGAAACTAATTGCCCAAAATATTCAGTTTAAGTATGATGGTTCATCTTCTTCATATAGGGCTGCAGACATTAGGCAGGATTTTCAGCAACAATATGGTTACGATATAAGTTATCACAAAGCATGGAGATCAAGGGAATGTGCAATGCAAATTGTTCGAGGTTCACCTGAAGAGTCTTACAAATTGCTTCCACAATATATGGCAATGCTTGAGAAAAAGAATCTTGGGGCTCGAACTTTCCTTGAGATTGATAACACAAATCACTTCAAGTACTTCTTCATGGCAATAGGTAGTTCTTTGAGGGGATTTTCTTCTTCCATTAGGCCAGTTATTGCAGTTGATGGTACCTTTCTCAAAGGAAAATATAAAGGAACTATGTTCATTGCCACATGCAAGGATGGTAACAATCAGATTTATCCATTAGCTTTCGGTGTCGGTGATAGTGAGAACAATGCATCTTGGTTGTGGTTTTTCACAAAGTTGAGGGAATCAATTGGGGAAGTTGAAAATTTAGTTTTCATTTCTGACCGCCATCCAAGTATTAAGAAATCTGTATCTACTGTGTTCCCGAATGCAACCTATGGAGTTTGTACATACCACTTAAAGCAAAACCTTAGGACTCACTTTAAAGATGTTGATGTTGGTGGTATATTTGAAGCGGCTTCAAAAGCTTATCGACTAACACACTTCACATATTATATGAATGAGATATACAAGGTCAGGGAAGCAGTTGGAAAGTATCTTGAGGAGGCAGGGATTGATAAGTGGGCACGTTCGCACTTTGATGGACGACGTTACAATATTATGAATACCAACATTGCTGAATGCATGAATGGGATTTTAAAATCTGATCGATTGTTACCTATTCATAAACTAATGGATGGGATAATTGACAAACTACGAGAGTGGTTTTGTAAGCGTCGTGAAGAGGCTGCGGCTACAAATAGTCGACTGACAAAATGGGCGGATAAGGTAGTGAGAAGTAGACAAATTGCCTCTCAAAATTTTCGAGTGATCAACTTAAATCTATATGAATTTATTGTTAAAGATGGTGATCTTGATGGGCATGTGAACATGTTAGAGAAAACTTGCACTTGTCGGGAATTCCAACTTGAACAATTACCATGTGTACATGTTGTGGCGGTGTGTAGGCATCGGGATTTTTCAATCTATGATTACTGCTCCCATTACTATTCAAGTGATGCATGGGTGTTAGCATATTCTGAGACTATTTATCCTGTTGGTCCTCAAGAGGGGTGGGATGTTTCTGGTGATGTATGTGCCCGCGAAGTACATCCTCCTCTAGAAAAGCGGTCAAGTGGGCGTCCAAAAAATAATAGAATACCATCTAGGGGTGAGGAAAAGGTGCCTCGTAAATGCAGTCGGTGTGGTGGTCGTGGACACAATCGACTCAAATGCATGACGCCAATGTCGTTACATGAGTGATACCTTGTTTTAAATTTATATGCAATGTAAGTGTCTCAATTCTTGGTATTCATTTATGTTTTATTTATTTCGTTAATGTTGTTTAAATATGTACTAAATTTAACATTATGTGTACAGGGCTTGACGAAGGATTTAGCTTGTATGTTGTCTTTAAATGGTGGCATCGTAGATTTTTGGGTTATGGCTTGAGTTCTTGGAGCAATTAAAGGACTATGCTAAGTCATTGTATAAGGATTTTCGTATTGAAATTGTAGAATGATGAATTTACTAGTTGCTATTTAATGTTTCCTGGATAAAGATCAATTTACTAGTTGTTATTTACTAGTTGAAATTGTATAAGGATGAAATACAATTGTATTTAATGTTTCCTGGATAATTTAAAGTTGTTACAGATACTATTTCATGGTCAGTTATTGCAGATAATATTTAGTAGCTATTACATTTTTTGATAGATGATTACATATTGATACAATCAAAGTCGAGTATTCTCGACTTTTAACCCGACTTTTATATTATAGTCGAGTATTCTCGATCTCAATCCCGACTGCACTGAAAAAAGTCAAGTATTTTCTGTTATTTACCCGACTTCGATGAAAGTCGAGTATTCTCGACCTCATACCCGACTTTGATGAAATAAGTTGATTTTTCATTCAATCTGACGTAATGTTACATTAAAAGCCGAGTATTCTCGACCTCATACCCGACTTTGATGAGTCGAGAATTTTCATTCAATTTGACATAATGTTACTTTAAAAGCCGAGTATTCTCGACCTCATACCCGACTTTGATGAGAGGAGAATTTTCGTTCAATGTTAGAGAAGATTGCAATATAAGTCGAGTTTTCTCGACTATTTACCTAACTTCGATGAGGAGAAATTTTATGTAATGTTAGGCAATATTACACTAAAAGTCGAGTTTTCTCGACTGTTTACCCGACTTCGATGAGGAGAAATTTTGTTCAATGTTAGACAAGATTACATTAAAAGCTGAGTATTCCCGACTATTTTCCTAACTTTGCTGAAGGAAGTCGAGAGTTAAGTCAATCAGAGGAGAATTTTTTAGGCAAACATACATTGAAGTATGGGAATCAAAATACCAGACTTTGATGAAATAAGTTGAGTATACTCGACTCTTTAGCCGACCTACATAAAAAAGTATAAAATTTCTTTGGAGACTTAATGCTGACTAAATAATAACAAAACCCAAAATATTTAACTTATTTCACACATTTACAACAATACAAGCCAGTTCATAAGGTTTTGATTAACATTATCCCAAAAGTTAAACTACAAACTAATACGAAGTCGAGTATTCTTGATTATCCAAAACAATGAACTTCTTGTCATCATCAATCGCACTCCTCTATCAACTTATTGTCAGAAAACAACCTTGTTGCCACTTGTTTTCGGTATGAGTTAATGCCTGCTTGTGTACGAACGTCATATGGAATGTCTAGACCATATACAAGTGCCTCCAAATAAAACATAACAAAAACCCCACAATCATTGCTGCAAGAGATAAATATAAAGTGATAGTTATTTGATATTACATAACTCAAGAGATAATATAAGAGAGGCAACAATATTTCTTACTTGTTTTTTTGTTGTGGGATGTCTGAAACTCGCACAACCTTCCACTTACGAGTTAGAGAATTATTATCAGAATGTGAAGTATACCATGAGATCCTATCTAGAATTAATGGCATCATAACTACAAACGGCAACAATTCCTTCTCAAATGCACTGTCATTCATATAATCTAACATGGAGTCATACACAAAAATTATCTCCTTTTGAAGGTCAAACTGTGCTAGTGCCCAATGATCTTGCTTAGGATGAAGCGGAATATATACCTACAGAAAAAACCATGTAAACCACTAAATGGAGAAAAAAAACTATAGTCAACATGTCAAATAAATATAAGCAACTTACTTTGGAAACATCTTTCCAATGAACAGCACAGTTAAGTTTTTCACCCTTGGCATAATCAACGACATAATTAGTAGCATTATTTGTCCATACTTTTTCAGGGTTGATCACGTAAACTGAATACAGATGCTCTAACTTTCGCTATCATTACAGAAAACAAAAGTGTAAGTGTCTTATATATTTTATATTTTCCTATATGTTTTATAAATGTAATAACAAACTTACTTGATATATAGTGTCCATTATGGCACAAGATGGGGAGTTGACCAAGCTGTGTCGTACAGCATAAAAAAAAGAGTCCAAGTGCTGTAGATAATAAACAATAGTTATTATATGCATTGTTTAACATATTCATTAAAGTACCTAACAAAAATTATTACTGCGCTAGATATCCATGATCTTGGTTTGCATAATAGATGGAAGAAGTCTTTATCTGCGTCGTGGACGGGCCACCTTATTGTCAAACTACCATAAAAAATAAGAAATATTATTACATAGCAACTTGAATAAATATAATTAACCCTAAAACAAGAATAAAAGAAGAAATAAATATAATTAACCCGAAAACAAAAAAAAGAATAAAATAAACTTACGGCTCCATATTGCCATCACGCATCCAATCATCAAAGTTTATTGGACCTTTTGATTCAGTTACTGCATCCTTTCGTGACTTCTTATAAGGGTCAGTGTATGGTGTGCTAACATATACTGATTTTTTTCTCTTTTTTCTCAGATAATGTTGTTCCAATGGAACACAATCTTGTTCTTTGCATCTTTTTTTGTCGTGAGATTTGCTAGAAATTTCATCAGTAATGTTAATTACACCATGTACAGGTGGCTGTATTACAGGTAAATAAAACAAAATTTAGAATTTTGTATATAATTGCTAGTAACTTATTTTAACACGAACTAAATTTAAATTTACCAACCTCAACATCAATTTTATCGGCATCTACATGAGCAGCCCCTGCGGTTTGATGATCATGTGCAGATGGCTGTATTATCGATAAATACAATCAAATTTAGAATTTTGTACATAATTGCTAGTAACTAAATTCAACACGAACTAAATTTAAATTTACCAACCTCAACATCAATTTTATCGGCATCTTCATGAGCAGTCCCTGCGGTTTGATGATCATGTGCAAGTGGCTGTATTACGGATAAATACAATCAAATTTATAATTTTGTACATAATTGCTGGCAAGCAAATTCAACACAAACTGAATTTAATATTACGAACCTGATCATCTATTTTATCATGGTCTACATGAGAAGCCACTGAGATATGAGGATCATGTGCAGGTAGCTGTATTACAGATAAATATAACATAATTTAGAATTCTTTACATAATAGTAACCAACTGAATTTAACGTCAACTAGATTTAATATTACAAACCTGAACATCCATTTTATCTATGACTACATCAGAAGCCACTGAGGTAGGAGGATTATGTGCAGGTGGCTGTATTATGAATAAATATAACAAAATTAGAATTCGCTCGTAATTATTGTCAACTGAATTTAATTTCAATTTTTTCTAAGCCACTGAAATAAATGTAAAAATATATAAAAAAATAAAAATTGCTTCTAAAAGTGTTTAAAATGTTGCAAACCTCATCAGTGAGACTATCTTTGGCTGCATTAAAAGATGCTAGAAACTCCTCGAGTAACTTCGTCGTTCTCCATAAGTCTTTTGTAATGTTGTCAAGCTTTGCTTCCAACACATCAATCTTTTGCACATTTTCCTCGATTTTGCTTAATCTGTCATAAATTTTCTGAAATGTTGGAGCAACATGATCGCCTATGGAGACATGACAAGACGGAGTGACCTACGAACATGTTTTAAGATATACTGCTAAGTTAATTTCATAAACAAAAATCTCAAAATGTCTTTAAACAAATCAACTAACTTACATTTTTGCTTGTTTTTTCGTGGAACGGTGTTGTCCTCTGAAAAGTAGGTGCATTACGTGGCGAAGGAAAAAATCCTGGGGAGGGTGCATTGAATGGTGTGTGTGAAATATCATCAGTGATGGTTGCATGCCTATCATCCATTACAACATCAACTTGCTGCTGCATTTGCACACTTGAATGTGCAGAATTTGGTTCGTTGTTAGGCTCATCACCACTCACAGCATTGAGTTCGCCAAGCTCTTGCTTCCACTCAATTTCCGAAGCCAAGAACCATTGCATGTAATGTTGTGCAATCTCATTACTTCCATCACTTCCGGTGGCATGCAATGATGTCGCTACAGTAAACTATATAATATAGATGTTAATTAAATTATACCAAGAAGGTACTAATGCTTTAACTAAATAACTCAAGTTAAACTAAATAATTCATGTTAATGGTTCGCACTTAAATAAGAATGAAACACTTACGGTGTCTTCCTCTTTCAAGGCTTTATTAATTACATCAGCCATAATCTTGTTCTTACAGAACCACTTAAGAATTCTTGGAACCTTTAAATCACCCTTTTCGGTTGCAAATTTTTGGCCGAATTCAGAAATGACCTCGTATGTCCACACCTGCAATATTACAACACTACATCAATATCATATAAAATTCATGTGTTTATTATAAAAATAAATAAATAAGCATTCTCACCTGAAACACAAATGGAAAACCATAAAGGCTGTATTTCTCTTCTGTGTTTGGATCTAATGAACCAATTCTTTTGCTTCTCCTTGTAACTGTGTTCTTCAAGCTTAACATTGTTGCCTCAAATGACAAGCGACCCCATGGATAATTATTAAATTCTTTAAAGTTGTCTAATAGACGAATATGGAGGTCATCAATCTTATTCTTGGGCTCCTTTCCTAGCAACACAGACTCCAAGAAATATAGCATGGCGAACTTAACCATCAAGGTATCATCATTGGACTGGGCTGTTGAAAAAGCTTTCTGTAATTGTTTTTGAGTAAATTCATGATTGCCCCCCATGAACACATCACATATACTATCAGTATTGTCTTTCTCATGTACTAGAAGATCATATTCTTTATGGCATTTCAATCCCGTAATTAAGGCAAACTCAAGCATAGAAAATCTGCACTCTTTTTGTCCTATTTTGAAGTACATTGCCTTATCAGTTGATCTCACATATCGTAATAATAATGCATGAACAATTTGGCCAGCGAATTTTAGATCTTGAAGGTACACAAAATGACCAAAGCATGTTTCCTTAAACACTTCATATTGTTGCTCTGTGAGACGTTGCTTTATAAGTGAAAGTGCCTTTAGTGATGACATATTAGACACTTTTACTAAAACCGCCTTCTGATCGTCGTTATCTAAATTATCATCGGATGGCATGGTTTTTTTTGGTATATAGTCCAGAACCTACAGGATCAAGTAAAAAGTTTTATCTAGAGGTTAAATGAGTTATAAACTAATCATATGAAGCATGATAGTAAACAATTCAAATGTTATTAGGCTAATAACATGCCAACAACTATTTTCCAGCTCATAATTGAACTCTAACCCTGATTTTAGAACACAACACATATAGATTCTTACACTACAATCCTTAATTTCATAAATTTACAGAACAATATGTTTATAACAAAATTCAAAACAATAATCAATAAAAGGCAGATCCAATGAACACAATCAAATAACCTTTAAAATTGAATCATAATGTTTCAAAACTAAACACATCCTTTCTCCAACCGCAAAGCAAAAATTGGGAAAATTAACCCACATTATTCTTTAATCAACTTTTCTTTAACCACATTGTTGCCAAATCTTAATTGTTGCACTCAAAAAAAAAAAAGAATACAAAATCCATAGAGGAAATAAAATAAATTTGAAGTTCTTCAAATTAAAATATGTTGTCTAACATTTGTTTTTGTATGTCTTTTCGTGATATATTGTATTACATTGTTTATGTTATACTTCTAATTCTTTCTATTTTCAGTAATCCCATAAATTATACCCAATTCACTAAATCACTTACTATTTTCAAGCAAAACCCTAAAATTTTTCTTTCAATATTTGTAGGAGAAAGAAGAAAATGAAAATTGCTTACCTAGTAACCAATGACGGAGGCAAGACAAGGTGGTGGTGACACAGCTGAGGCGATGGTGATAGCTGAAGTGCAGAATGGGTAGAGAGCCGCTTGTTCTTCAAGGAGTTTTATCTCTTATTTTGTTTACTCGACTTTGTGATTTTGGGTGGGAATCGATTCTGTTTTGTTGGCTTTTATTAAGGTTATTTTTGTATTTTCCCTGATCTTTTTAAGTATATATGTGTAAAGCTAGCAATTTTAATATATGGAGGTATATTTTAGGTATTTTGAGGGAAACCAGGTATATCCCACGCAATTCGCCCTAGAAACCAATGCTGAACTTTCAGCTTCGGGTTCTGTCTTGGACTCAGCTTTTTGTAGCATCACTTTACGCCTCGTTTCTTCCCTACGAACTTCTCAAAAAACTTCACGAATTGAGGGAAGAGGCTTCTTGCCCAAAATACGTCCTCGCACTTCATCCAATTCTTGATTGAGTTCAGCGAGAAAGACTTAGACCCTATCGTTCTCCTCTTTTTGTGTCGAACACTGACTGTAGGGCAATCTCATTCATCCTCGTAACAAAGATCTAACTCCTGCCATAAAGTTACAATCTCATTATAGTAGGTAGTCACATCTCTATATCTGCCTTGATTTCCACAATTTCGTCTTAAATTCGAAAATTTGAGAAAAGTTCTCTACATCAGAATGCATATCCTGAACAGCATCCCATACATCTTTGGTTGTGGGCAAAAATAAATGTGGTTTTCCAATCGTTGGTTCCATGGAGTTTATCAGTCAAGCAATCACTTGAGAATTCTCTGAGCGCCATCTCTTCAAATTAGGATCTCCAGCGGCTGCCTGCTTCACTTCTCCTATAAGGTGGCCGAGTTTACCCCTGCCATCGATGACAAGCTTTACGAACTGAGCCCATTCCAAATAATTGGAACCATTCAATTTATGAAATCGTAGAAATCGCAGATTGAGACTCGAATTGGGTAACTTCTAAAGAAAAAGAAGGATCTCCACTTGTGTGGGTAATAGATTCCTTGGATCCAGTCATGGCAGCACGGTAATTCATGATCTGGATTTGGTAAAGAGCCAAGGCTCTGATAACATGTAGGTTTTTATGAAAAAACACTGAACTTTTCTTATTATTTTGTTGTCCTTTTAAAAACCGTTATAGGGAGGATATTTATAGTGATTCTAAAACACATAACCCTACCATAGTTTTAAGAAATAGAATAATAACACATCAGCTAAATATTCTACTTCCTAATTTAGCTTATTCTATTTAAATTAAATGAAAAAGATCTTCCTCAATTATAAGCATCAAATCTTCGACAAACGTAAAAGCGGATGATCTGTTGATGAACCTTGAACAATTCTGGAAAGTATTTGAAGCAATAGACTTCGGAGACTATGGTATAGGTCCAAAAAGAATTTTGTTCTAATGGTCGACTATTAAGGTAATGCCAAATTGTTTCACACTGTCAGTTACTTCAGACTGAGGCAGGTGATAAAATGCTGTTTGTTGAATATTCTCTTATGTATCTTTTAGGAGGATGTGGAGAAAATTATTCAAATTTTTATCTGCTACAATCGATGGATGCTTTCAAAAATACTCTTTTCTTGGTGAAGACCAAAGCCGATGGGATGAAGCAACAAGCATGTTTGAAGATCTAAAACAACTTGATGGAGCACTTGATGGTGTGATGAGGTCAGTTTAAAATGGAAGCTGATTTGCACAGTTGACAATAGCATAACAAAATCAAACATTTTTTTTCTTCTTTCAAGATTGTTGGTGGCACCTTATATTAGTTCTTATTTTAGAAGGCAATTGGAATCTACATTTGTTTAGTCATGATTGGTGTATTTGGTTTTCGTTATCACTTACTTTTGAACGTATAGCTTCTTCAGTGAGTTGAAATTCGAGCACATGTCCAGGCTGGGAAAATTCACAATAGCTTATTGCAGTCAAGCCGACCAAAACTGTAACATTTCTCAAATCAGCTACTGCAGCAATACGCAATTGTAAAGGCAAGTCATCAGAGTCAGAGACTGTCATTGCATTCACTAGATGTGGGGACAACAATGCTGATAAATGTAGCAGGTCAGACGAGGTAAAGATTATATCTACGTCGGCAACCTGGGCTTCTGAAGCTCAAGGCAGCAGTCAAAAACCTGAGAACAAGAGGGTAGGAACGAGCAAGTCCAAGAAAAACAAGAATGGGAAAGGTGATATAGTGACTTAAGCGTTACCATTATGTTATAATTGTGCACTTGGTTGGCAATATGTCTATTAAACGGAACCACCTCGTATTACTTTCTTTATTCTATGGTGATAAATACTAAAAGTGATATTCTGTATTTAGGACAGTGCTAACATGTCTCCTGCTCCTCAATATTTATATGAGACAAACAATGATTATAAGATATTATCTTATAAGTATTCAACTTTTAACTGCTACAATGGGTGGATGCTTTCAGAACAACTCTTCTGACGATGATGAAGATAAAAGCCGAATGGATAAAGCAGCCAAAATGCTAGAAGAATTCAAGTAACTTTATGTTGTACTTGGTGATGGTTGAACTGGGACACTTACAATGTTGGGAATTTGGCACATTCAGGATTGTTACAGATTATAAATAAACTCTTGATTTGATAAAAGCTTGACACTTGTGATTTAATGTTTACATTCCTTTAGAATACCTTTGACTTAACAATAACTTGAAAAGTGTGGTTAATTCGCACTTTCCAGAACTGCAGATAAAATGTGAAAAAGTGATAACAACTTCCAATGCGTATAAGGCATAAATAACAGCTTGAAATGAAGTTATTGTTAATATTCATCTTTGTTTTCTTTTTGGACTATAAATTTGACGTTCAGATTGACTATCTTATTCCTGCAGGTAGGATTTCTTTAGAAAGATGTGAGGAGCCTGAGCTAGAAAAATCAGGGGTATGCTTTTTTTAGCTGGCAGGACAGTATAAGTTACATGCCAGAGGCAATTTTTTATCAGAATGCTTGGATGTTCGCTCTAAAGGAAAACCTTTTGACATTGGTTTGAAATGCATTGACTGCTGGAAACAGCATGTTGGTATAGATATTGGTTCTGCTTAGAAGCAGCAAAAAAAAAAAAAAAAATGAACAAGACACTCTACAGAATTGTGCTCTTCATTTTCATAAGCTCAATGGTAACTGTGGGAAAACACCTAACTTTTACTGTAAATATTTGATGCCTTATAAATAAATATATATAGATACAAACATATACGTATATATAATGAAGCAAAATGCCATATATATATAGTTTTTTAGTCCAAAATTTTAAAGTGTGGGAAAATGTAAAAAATTTTTAAAACTGCATAATTTTAAATGTTTAAAATTCTAGATTGGAACATACATATATGTACAAATGTATAGAAAAGTGATCACGGGTGCACGATCAAGATATGGGAGAGGGAGCTGGGCTGTGGGGCTCACATCTCCCTAGTTTGGATCGTGCATGACAGCATGCACCTGATAGCTTCTATATATGTATATAGCTAGTCTTTGATGTATGCAAAATTATTAGAAATGTGAATTACTATTGTTTCTTTGAACTCTAAAATCAACAGGAATAATAACACCAATTAGCAAACCCAACAGCAATGGATAATAACTTGCGTTTAGCATCCTTATTAATTAATTCAGAGTTGAACCCACCAACATGTAACTTATAAACATAAATCAGAAAGTTGCATATCATAACCTATAGTTGTTACCCAGTAAGCGAACATAAATTTGTCAAAGCATACAAAGTATGGTCAAGACTAAATTTCGCGTCTCAAAAAAAGGTTTTTTAGGTGTTAAAAAGACAAATAAGGTAGTTCGATGTTCATGACACAATGACACGATGGTGAGATTGCACTCCCAAGCATAACAACTTAGAACTGCAAAAATAAATTGAAGATGAAATATGAGATAGAAGCAGAAGGCAATAATTAGAACAATTGGATTGTTTTCTTCTCTTTTTATTATTGTAGTAGGCATCAATAATGATTTTGTACGTCTCTCATTTATGGAGAAACTCTCTATAGACGTCTTCCTAATTCAATTGAATTAGTCACCCACCTTCCTTATTTAACTTTGATTAGTCATCCATATATCTCATAATTTAGTTCAACTTGAATAAAGTAAATCACATGTAAAATTGACTTATTCAACTGTAATTTGTAGTTAAATCAAACATATGACTAATTTCAAATCGAATATAAAAATAAGCACGTGCTCTCACTTCTCTCCAATGTGAGATATTAGTATTTTGAAAGATCCATATAATTCCAATAAAAAGTCTTTTGAGAAGTATCTGTCACATGTGCCGGGCTGGGCTTAAGCAAAAAAAATTAGGCACGACACCGCACTGCACGAAATACATAGTGGGCACGGTACGACACGAGCACGAGTACGCGTGAACTTTCTTTTAATGAGCCTGGGCTGGCACGGCACGGCCCATTGGCCACCTCTAGTAATATGTTTACAATATACTCCCACTAAACACTCCCATTATTATTATTATTATTATTATTATTTAAAGTATGGTACTGGGAAATGCGTGGGAAAGCATTTAACGAACTTTTTTGCCATTTAGTGCAATCCAGATATGCCCAATTAACACTCTCTCAAATGGGAGGATTTGATATCGTCGAACGGTAGAATTGCAAGGAATTGTTTTTTTAATATCTTTGTAAGAAGATCGTGTGCCTGCCCCCACAAAATTGAAGCAGCTTTTCTTTATAAAAAAATTGCTAATTTGCTTGCGTCCACAAAATTATTATAGAACTTAAAAGAACATAACAATGAAATGTATGCATGCTTCTTACGATATGACATTTTACCGAAAAGGACACACACCATTTTGGAAGTTGTTATACAATTTGTTTTCTGTCTCTAGAATTTAATGAGTAGAGAAAGAGATGAAGGCGGCAGCACTGCGAAGGTCAAGAAAAACAACATTATTAATGGGTCATTTCGTTCTATTTTTCATGGAAGCGGACCGTGTGGATATGTTTCTACTGGTTTTGGGTTTCATTCGAGCCATGAGTGATGGGTTATTAACACCTTTAATGACATTTCTGACAGTAGATTGATGAATACTGTTGGGAATGCATCAACTCTCACTTCAGATAGTTCACTAATAAACTACTATTTAATTCTCTCATCTTTCTTTCTTGATGCACACGTTTCATTCATTAGAATAAAATTGGATCCCTCTAAGTTACATGCATGTACCTTACAACCCTCTCACATGAATAGTGTATGGATACTATTCATGTGAGAGGGTTGTAAGGTACATGCATGTAACTTAGAGGGATCCAATTATTGTATGGATCCCTCTAAGTTACATGCATGTACCTTACAACCCTCTCACATGAATAGTATCCATACCAGACCAAATATTAACTGCAACAACCCAAAGAAATAGTAACTTAGCATAACTAATTAGAGAAAATTATAAAATATAAAATTAACAATTCCAAAAAAACATGAGCACACATACTGCGTCTCAGTTTTTTAAAGTCTACAATTAGGTTTTAATTACAAATATATACTGCACTGCACTATCGTAGCAGTGTATTAAAAAAGCACATCAAAATATCAAAATCAGCAGCACCATTTTCTGTAAATGTCCATACTGCTGCCATCATGCCATTCACTGTAACAGTATTACTCTGTGACATAAAGCCCCACTTAGTAGTTACCATTTTTTCCGAAACAAAAGATTAATTTTTAAAGAAAAAGAAAAAACAATATCCTATATATAAATATAAACATTATTTTTTAAACAAAAAGAAAAAACTTACAGCCAATTTGAACGGCTGCTTTGCCCTTCAAATCTCTCTTTGCTTGAACTGGGCCAGATTGTGGAGTGGTCCCACCAAATTTGCCTCCATCTTTAATTTCAATGCCTCTCGTTGGTGGCTCTGAAAATTGATCAAAAGTTGTGTTTGTTACTGTTGATGCATTCCTTTGTCTCTCTTTTCCTCTGCTTATTCCTGCTGCTTCCTTTGTTGCTATTGTCTTCTTTGTTGCTGAACCCCTTGTTGATTGTTCTAGGGTAGGCGTAGAAGTATTAGGTGATGGCTCAGCTGCTAACCCACCAGGTATTGAGTCTCCAACATCATTCTCTCTTGTAAATGATGCTCCTAAACTTGAGGCTGCTACCAAGTTCTTGCAATGCTTCTGTTCAACACAGTTAAACATCACTTAACCCCCTTATATAGTCACTCTAGGTGGGGGTAATTTGAAGATAATGTCAAAGTGATGAAAAAAAATTTGAATAATTAATTTTTAAATTGTAAGCAATAAGCCACTGACCAATAGATGCATGGTCTTCTTATGTGCATTGGCTGGATCAACAGGGCAACCCTTTATATTGTGACCAATACCCTGACAGTATGAACAACTTACTGCGAATCTTCTTATATGTGCTGGTGGTTCATCAGCCTTCCTTTTTCTACATGTCTTAGGTCTGCCAGGTGGTCTTTGAAAAATTGGGGGTAAAAGTTCATCAGCTTCAACATGTGGCCATTTAGATTTATCCAACAATGGATGAATAATGCCAGCATAGCATCTCAAATATGCATCCTTTAGGAACAAGGGGCAACATACTTCTCATAAGTAGCCCTAATGTGAGCTATACAAGGCATTGCATGCTTACAAGGTACGCCACTGATCTGCCATTGGCCACAACTACATGTATACTCACTTGCTGGTATGACGTGATAATTCCTACCAACCTTCAGCATGTTGTTAAGTTTCTTGTTAATAAAAGCAAGAACATCAATTGGCCACTTTAAACAACTTTGTCTTCTCTCAGTTATTGCTTTCATCATGCGCTTCCTAATGTGCTCCACCAAAGCTATAACTAGTGCTTTCCTTATATCACCAAGCCATGCATTCCAACTCTCTGTCATGTTGTTTGTTGTGTGATCACACTTTACAAACTTATCAAAGGCATGCACTGACCAATGCTTGGGATTTAAATTTCTCAGCCACTGAAATGCATCTTCATCAACTTTTCGTATGCTATTCATTGCCTTGACAAAAACATCTTTACTTGATGCTCTAACTGCCTTCCAAAATTCATCCCTCAACTCCACTTTCGGGAATCTTGTCTTTAGGTTTGCAAATACATGTCTTGCACATAACTTATTTTCTGCTCCAACGAACTCCAAATGAAGTGCATTAAGTACTCCCTTTTGCCTGTCAGTCATGAATGTCACCTACCTGTCATCAACTAAATACTCTTGCAGGTGGTCCAAAAATGAAGTCCAGCTATCAGTGTTCTCAGATTCACAAACACAAATTGTAATGGGAAATATGCATTGATTTGCATCCAAACATACTGTTGATAGCAACACACCTTCAAATGGCCCTTTCAAGTGACAACCATCAAGCCCTATGAATGGTCTATAACCCTCCTTGAACCCATCTCTAAGGCCTAGGAAGCTCATCATAAACCTTTGAAACCTGCACTTATCAGCAGGTGTGTTATACTTTGTCACCTTCAACAAGGCCAATGGCCTAGGCATTTGCTGTTTAATGACATTTGCATAATCCCACAATGACTTGAAGCTCTCAACATGGTCACAACTAGTAGCTAATTTTGAAATTCTTTTATTTGCCTTATAAACCTTTTGTTGAGCAACGGTCACCCCATGCATTTTTTTTTAGATAATCTACAAGTGTGTCAACACCTATCCTTGGATCAATAAGCACTTTATAGCAGTACTTTCTGGTTATCCAAGCTTCAATTACCTCAGGATTGTTATCGAGGCCTTTACAGGTGAGTATATTGTGCAAAGTCCGAATCTGAAAGAATTTGCCCCAGTTTTGAAGTGCAGCATATACTCTAAATGGGCATTTGTCTGTATAGCAGCCACACAAAATCCTTTTTCTCTCGAACTTGATCCTTCTACCCTTGAAACTATATTGAATACAGTAATCCTTCAGAGCCCATGCAAATTCTCTGAAATTCTTTAACACCGTTCTCTCTCTAAATTCTATTGGTTCTGTACCCTCTGATAACTCTAGAAAATGAGAGTTATTACATCAATTCTAGATTTGAATCAAGGTCACTTCGAGAACAAATAAGGTGTTTTTATTACATTTTGGGTACCTTTTGCATAAACAGTCATTTTAGTTGAGTTTTAATAAGTTTTACTTGAATTATAGTAATTTGTGCTAAAAACAGGTTTTAAATTATATGTTTTAAATTCGTGAGAGGATGTTGAGGCATTAGAAGAGCAAGAGGAAGAAGGAAGATGGCCACAAAAGAAGTAAAGCACAATCGGGAATAAAACAGTGTTGTAGCAGCTGTTAGAGCAACCAGTGTTGTAGCAATCTGGGAGCAATGCGGGAGAAAACTTAGGTGCGAGTCAGCCATAAAATCACAATCTGCATGTTTCCTAATTCAAACATATGCACGCTCATGGGCTTTGGTTTAACCTAATTTGCAATATAAAAAGGAGGCGTGCACCACATAGAATTATCATCAGAAATAATTACAAAGGCAAGAAGAAGGAGATCAAGATTAAGGAGTGCTATTCGGAAACAAAAGAGGAGAGCCGTGCATAATTATTTTCCTTTCATCGTGCTCAACTTATATTTTCTCTTCTTCCTTGAATTGTTGGGATGTATTCCGAGTTCAATATATTTGTGTTTACTTTTCTCATCCAGATTATGAACTAAATTTACTTGTGGTTGAGGGACAAATAATCCAATGAGTTTTTGACTGTTCTTTTATGTTGTTATGGTCCTGCTGTAGCATTATACTCTAGTAGTTTTTATGAATACAACTGTTATTTCGGTTGACCACCCATTTAATAGTTTCAGTTAAGATAGAGCAGCAAAAGGGCATGTCTTAGCGGACATTATTAGAGTATTACTTGTTCTTAAGTCGAGTTTCTTGGATTAAATTATCTTGAATCCCATAAGGGCAATACTTGAAGTTAAGATTTATGACACTTTAGATATAGGTGTTCACCTTGTAGGGTAAAGAGATTAAAGGTTATAATGTCATACTATAAATATATGAGCAACTGGTCATTGTTAGTAGATTTAAAAGGTATGAGATTTCTAACATGCGATAGCTGCGGATGCAGATTTATTCTACCCATTGTTGCAGCACTTATTGTAGCAACTGGTGCTAATTTGGTAAACAACAGTCACCCCATTAGGAGAGTTTGATCATTCAACTACTATATTCTCAATTGAATCTTAGACACATTTAACTTAGTTTATTTCATTACAGTATTGTTCTATTTCTATCTCTCACAATTAGTAGTTACAATAGAATTATTTGACAATTGTTTGTTTCGGTCTTAATTTGATTTGCACTATTGTGAATGCTTTAGCATTTTGAGTAACATTAATCCCTGTGGAGACGATCTTGAATACTCATCACTTTATTACTTGTTGTGTATACTTGCACATTGGCATTGATAATAATTACTTATAGAAATCAACCAACACCCTCTCTGAACATTTGCTCACCCAATGCATGAGACATCTTGCTAAATGGATGCTCATCTTTTAAGTCTGAAAGTGGACCATAGTCACCATTGTCACTTTCATATCCATCAAGTAAGTCATCATCTTCTTCGTTTTGAACTTCGTCTTCAGGCTGACTCTTAGATGCTCTTGTGGTTCCACACATATCATCTTCTGATTCAGACCACATGTGGAAGTCCATTTTCTCAGCTGGTAGTATCTCATCATCTTCGCCTGCATGTCTTGTTGGGCCAACCCCTTTCAGGCTCCTTGATTTACTTTTTTAAGTTGCCTTGGGCCTGCTCATGACTTGCTCAAAATCTAAAAAGTTAGTCTTTCTCTTATTCTTTACAGTCTTCTTATCAGGCTTAAATGCTTCAACATGTGGCCTCCTCTGATTTGCAATCCTTTAAAAAGCACTAATTTGGACAGCAACAACCTTTCTCTTGTTAGCTTGTCTATGTCAATGGGTGATAATAATGGGTGACTTGCTGATATTTTTTTCATTTCTTTTACAAGGTTGAGTTTGCACAATCTCTGATGGTAAATCATCAGTACGTACTGTATCTTCTGCATGATCAGTTGGTTTCTCTGTTTGAGAATGTGTAGCTGTTGATTTTGTAGATGTATGAGATGCATTATTCTTTAAGGATTGGGACAATGGTGGATCAACATCCTCAAATGTATCTTCTTCAGCTTCGCCTGCAAAGTCATCCACGCCTTCATCAACAACATGAAAATCAAATAAGTGATTACTATGTTGTGAAAGGTGTACAAAGTTAGTCTTGCCCTCATCAGCACCCTTTTCTGGGCCACTATCACCTGAAGGATGGTTAAATGTAGGCATTGATAATGGGGTTTTGTCAAACTGAGGTGGTACTATTGTTGCTGGTCTTGGGAATGGGGTTTGATCAAATTGTGGTGGTACTTTTGGTGTGATTTGCGTTTCAAGCTCAGGTTCTGTTGGAGTAGTGGATCCTGGTGTGGTTTGTGTTGCGAGCTCAGATTATACTGCAATGGTCGGTTCTGTTGTGGTTTGTGTTTCAACATTGTCAGCTTGTGTTTCAACTTCAAATTCAGTTGTGGTTTTTGTTTGCACTGTATCTTCTACTGTAGTGGTGGGTTCTTGTGTGGTTTGTGTTGCGAGCTCAGGTTCTACTGCAGTGGTGGGTTCAGGTGTGGTTTGTGTTGCAAGCTCAGGTTCTATTACAGTGGTGAGTTCAGTTATGGTTTGTGTTTCAGGATTGTTAGCTTCTGCTTCAACTTCAAATCCAATTGTGGTTTGTGTTTGCACTGTATCTTTTGTTGTAATGGTGGTCTCCGGTGTAGACTCTGGTTCTGAAATAAAGACCCTACAAAATTTGGTCTTTGAAATTTTTCTTGAACTCTTTTTTGCCATTGATTTTCTTTTACCACCTCTTTTTCTAGTAGCAATTGCATGTACTTGTTGTAGTGTTTCAACATTGTCAGTTAGTTGCCTCTGAAACACAGACAACACACTCTGAGGTTCAGCATCAGGCCCGCAGCAACATCTTCTATATCATCCTCAAACAACCTCTTTTTAATTACGTTCGTCACATTAAGTGGTATGATGGTCATGTCAAACGCAATCTCTGTAAACTTCTTCTCATTGCACAACTGTCATATCTGATACAGCTCATGATCATTTCTATTGTACTCTTCTTCCCGTTCCATGGCAGTGTAACTTCAATGATGAATCTCTCATCACTATAACTGTTTCTCCCAACCATTCTTTTCTTTGCAGGATTGATCATAACAACTCTACTTAAAAAGTCAGGGTCAATGAGGCCAACCTTAAAAGTTTCACCGAGAAAGCTGACAATGTCTTTCACCCTCAACTACAAAATGCGATAATAAAAGCATTACAAATATCAGAACCAGAATAGGAATTGTAGACATGATATTTAAAATTTAAAGCAAAACCAAAATATCCATCACCAAAACCTAAACAACCACTTTTTTTAATCTCCAGTAGCAACTTATTTGTAAAGGAAATACTATAAACTATTAATGGTACAATGAAAACAAAATACCCCAATTCACTAAGAACTAGGGTTTAAACCTATTTATCTTCAAATAATAGCAACAATAGCACAAAATTTTCATATAAACAGGTTATTCTTCTAGTTAATATATTCCTACATTCCCTTGAAACTCTACTAAACCCATTTTAATGGAAATAACTGAATGAAAAAAATAAATTCCTTACCTCTGCCATCGTAAGGTTGTTGTTACCAGCAACCACTCTCCAATGGTCACTTTGTTTTTGTTTTTCGAACAAAAAATGTCTTCTTTATGACCAATATTTTGATGCTCTGTTTCAAAGTTTCTCTCTCTAAACTGTAAAGAAGATGATGATTTGTGCCAAGAGCAAAGGACCCTCTGTTGTTTTTGCATTTAACCACTTATATATTTTCTCATTAAATATTTTGAAAATAACTTATTTTATATTACCCTATATAAAATTATAAAATTTTAGGGAGTGGTTGAAATGCTGCCTTGATTTGACATGTCACAATTCTCTAGGCTAACACTCGTTACAGTGTTTGTTTCAAATACAATTTTACCCTTTAAGCTCGTTACTTTAACGGTAAGATCACGACAATTGGGGGGTAGAGTGATGTTTTCGCATCCTTCGGGGGTATTTTGAAGATAGTCACTTTAGGAAGGGGCTACAATGAATCTTACCCTAAGAAAAATGATATTTCACTATCGACAAAATACTATCATGATAGAAACAATTGCATTGTAATATAAACAATATTGTCTTTTTGTATGCTACTGTGATAATGTAGCATGAATAATTTTTCATTTCTATCTTGATGATATTCAAATATCAGTACTTATATATTAAAAGGTATAATTAATTAATTTCTTTGGACAATAGAAGGCATTGATAATTTTGTAGGTAGCTTGTCTGGGATGGATTGTTGCTTTCCTAGGAGGGTTTTATAATTTGTTGATCTGAGTTAAATTTGTTCAAGATTTATAAAATAATAAATAATCTTAGCTAATTATTCTTTTAATTGTTTTTAGAGGGATATTTTTGGACGAGAACTAGCAACAAATTTAAAATGTGACAAGATGTGACAAATTTAAAAACAAGCAACAAGGATGAGAGCTATCTATTTGAAAGCAATCTCAAGATAAGATGTTGGACACTTTGATTTAAATGTGACAAGCACTGCACTGTAGAGATTCTCAAGTATATCTAAACGATACCCTTGTGATTTAAGATGTCATCCTCAAAAGGTCTAATAGTAACTAATTTAATACCATTTGATTGACTTTAATTTTACAACAAAATAAAGTGGTTAATTGTTGTATAAATTTTACTGTACTCGCAAGCACACGAACTTATTATATTATATATTTATGGTGATAAGTGATGATCCCATGTGAAGGTAGAATTAATCACGTATAAGGTTAATTTTCTAAGTTCGTTTGTGAATTGTTTGGATGTGATTTTTGAGTAGTACTAAAAAAAATGACGAGAATAAATTAAAGATAAAACAATGCAAATAGAGCATTTGAGTCTTTGGATTCACACACAATATTTTCACCATAGGCTTGACTTTTCTTTTTAGTTCTAATTAATTGATGAGGGAGGTACTTCCACTAGTCATAGTCCTCATTCCAGTAAATGTAGTATCAAGCACTCATTGTGTTAGGGCAAAATAATCTTAAGCTAAATGTGGTGTCAATACATGTTGTATAATCCTACTATTGACAATGTAGCAAGATTGTCTACTAAATAATTTAGTTGTATTCTCTGTCAATGGGTCAAGATGAACCTCTAATATTAGAAGAGAGTTTTTGCCTAATAAATATATCGTAAAGTATTCATCGTACCAAACAATAATGATCTTACACTAAGGAGTCGGTATACCGTGTAAAATCTAGACAAGATTATTATTGTCTATCAATTATGAGTAAAAAAAATTCACATATATTAGAGAGAGAGAGAGTTAATAAACTTACCAAATTAAGCCCATAGATAATGTTGAGGCTTCACTTTCAGCTTAAGCCTTAAACTAAATTAGCCAATTATATTGAACTATGAGTAAATTATGGACAAAGAATTACATGAGATGGAGTTCAAATTTGGATTCAGACCTGCCCAATTAGGGGATAACGAGTAAATCATGTCTATTGGATGAAAACAACTCGGATACTCATAATTGCACCACGTGACAAGTTCTGATTGGATAGACCATGTTATCAAGGCTGTGATTGAGTAACTTGCGTGTAAAATATGAAAGAATTTTCAGACTCGGATGCTCAGAATCAAGGATCTTAAATCAATTTTCCATTATTCACTAGTATGATGCTCCCACGCTACTACTCGTAGTAGCAATTGCTATTCAAGGCCAAATTTGTTATTTACCAAACCAGTTATAATTAATGCTTCAGCATGAGTTTATATGGGTCATATCAATGCTTAGATAATCTTATGCTATTTGCCAAAGGGAGCGCCTAAGTTACAATTAATGTACCATACGGCTTTTGTCTTTTCCTTCTTGGCTAATTTCATATGGGTCCTCTTAATTCTTTTTATTTTCAATTTTTATGGCTGTGGATGTATTTGTCTTCTTCCATCCCTCCTACATCGATTTTTTATTTTCTCTAAAGTTTTATTTATTTCTTTAAATATTAATAAATGGTTATCAAATTCATACAAATCTATAAATTCATAATAAACTTCTGGTCCTAAATTTATGATCCCTATTCTTTCTTGTTCTAACAGATATATTTTTTGATTTATTAAGTTTATATATGTATTTACTATGTTTTCCCATCCTAAAAGCATATGATCTATATTACTTGCTAACTCCTGGATTATATTAACAGCTGCTTGATTCATAGTGTTTCCGTTTTATACCAGTATATTAAAAATGTTATAAACTTATCTATAAATTTCATTTTCTTTTCTATCAAAATTTCACCACCTGTTGTGTCTATCAATCTTTCTCTAAGCTCCTCGGTTAATTCAAGCTCTATATTTCTGATATTATTTTTATCAGTTTTTAATGTTTTTATTAGATTTTTTATTTCCTCTTTGTTATATACTTTTAATGCATACAAACTATCAACTATTGCCCTTATAGGATCCATGTCTATGACTCTGATACCATTTTTATGCGTTGTATTTAAACAGAATAAACAAATTAAAAATTTAAACAGAATAATCAAACAGATAATTTTTTGATACTTTAGAAAAGTACGTGGCGTTGTTCTACCTCTAAGTACAGCTATCCAGGTAGCTCTTTGAACCAGTAGCCCGCAACCCGAAGAGGTTTCCAGCCGATATACTTTTCATGGTTCTCAAATTATATTTCAAATTCTTCATTATCTGAGTTACAAGTATATAACGATTCAGCTTTATAATCTTTATACCCGATATATGCTTTGACTATATCAATTCCTTCTTCTATTGTTAACATAATTATATTATGTTTTAAGTTATCTATTTCAATGTCTTTTATGATTTTTCATTTTATTTCTTGTGGTAAATCAAATGAATATACTGCTAATAAATCTTCTGTTCTTACAAGCTCTTGTTTACTAAACATATACGAGCTTTGTTTAAATAATCCAATATTAAAATCTATTATCATCATATAATCATTATATGTTATTTTAGTGGTTGGATTTATCATATATTCTTTTGATTCTCCTAAATAAAATTGGTGATTCATATTATTAAAGATTAAATTCACTTCAGGTTGAGAGATTGCTCTTCCTCCATAAATCTCTCCATCAACAACCATCAACATTCCACCAAGAGATAAAAGTTGAGTATTATTACCTAAATTATCTTCTCTTCTGTCCTTCCCGATCTCCTTCCAGTGACCTGCAGCCTGGTTGTCCTGTTCCCTTAACGGCCTCCTGCCTCAGCGGGATCTGTGGACTCAGATGGCTTTACTGTATGGACTTTGATCGTTAAGTTAAAGAAGTATTAGATAGTTTTAGGTTCCTTTTCTTTTTTATCTGGTAGGTTTGTCTTTAGCCGATGATGTTTTGATTTAGGATTCTGAGCAATGAAGCAATGAAGTGTTTAGTTTTTCATTGTTTAGGATCAGAGAGAGTTTTTTGAATTTGGAAACACTTGAATTATGATGATGATAATCTCCTCCTGACTTTTGCCTTCTTCTTCTCTTTTTATTTCCTTAGAAAAGGATTACACTATTGGTTCCTAACGTTATCACTTACGTCATTACTACATTATTACAAAATCTATTTTTTCTACAGGATCTTCATCATAAGCTTCTTTTTCTTTTATTTTTGTCCACCAGCTTCCTTTCATTTTCTCCTTTTATTTCTGTCTGCCATGATCACTTTATGTTGTCTGCCACGAGCATCTTTTTATCTTCTCTTTATTCTTGTCTGCCACGAGTTATTTGTCTGGCATCTTTATTTCCATAAGCTGATAAGCATGTTGTAGAGTTTCACTGCTGCTTGGGAATCTCATGGTGCTGATTTCATTGATGAATTCTAAAAGGATATTGGAAGTTGTATGGCTATCCTCTGAAGTTACAAGGATATAATTTTGGAAACGAATAATTGTTCTATAATTTCTTTTGTAGAGATCTTTAGCGATACTCCATATTGCTTTTATTCCCCGAGCCCTACGGGTTCTGATCCATGTATTGGTTATATGAGGAACATTTGTATATTCAGTTCCTACTTCTAATTGAAAATTCTTTGTAATATGTCCCACGGATATCATATAAAATGCTTGGTATTCAATATTCTGGTGGTATTCTTGACTAATGGTGTAGAATTTCAAATATATGGACCTTTTTTGGGCGAATTTTGAAACTTCTTTAACTAATAGCTCATCTAAACTGGCTATTTCTCTAAGATCTGTATCTGGATATACTAAGTCTAGATACCTGTATTTGGCTATTTTTCTAACAAGGAGTGGATCTGCTCCTTTTATGGCTATCATTCTGGGATACATATTTTTTCCTGAGGCTTTGAAAATTTTATTATTGTGGGAACAAGTGGAGTATACCCATGTGGAAAATTGCCTATATTCTTCTTCTTTTGGACTTAGAGGAGAAGGTTTTTCTTCTTTTGAAGGGGTATTGTTTATGTTGATAAACTTTTTTGGAGAAATTGTTTTTTGTGGTTCAATTTCTATGGATATGGTTCGGTTGATAGGTGGGTCAGAGATTGGTTCTTGTTGTGGGAGTGGTCCACTATTGCTTCCTATTTCTATTGGGCTGGTGTTTATTGAAAGCCCTTTTGTTAGGTCGTTTATGTATGACTCTAACAAATGTATTCCCTTCTCATGGCTCTCTGTAGCCTCTTTCATTTAATTTATTGCATCGAGCATGTCTGATGCTTCGACCTTGAGCCTTTGTATTTCTGTATTTATTGCAGATATGGTTTTATTTATTTTTGCATTCATTTTCCAAATTCTCTGTTCCTGCTCAAGAAATCTGCAAGAAAATTGTTAGTTCCTTTTATATGTATAATTTTAAAGTTGTAATAAGATAAATAAGCCTGCCATCTATGTAATCTTCTGTACTGGGGTTCATTTGGTAAAATTTTACTAATAAGTGAACCTACCTGAGAATTATCTGTTTCTACGATGAATGATTTCTGAAGTAAGAATAACTAGAACTTTTTTATTCCTTTGTATATAGCAAGGAGTTCTTTTTCATGAACTGGATAATTAACCTGTGCTTGATTAAATGTTCCACTAGTATACCGACAAACTTTATTTATATCAGTTTTAAGTATTGCTCCCCAATATAAATCAGATGCATCAGTTTGTATTATTAATTTATCATTTTCTTCTGGCAATCTCAATGCTGGAAGGTTTTTACATTCTTCTTTTAGATTTTTTACAGTTTCCGTATGTTCTTCATTCCATCCTCTAGTATTATTTTTTCTTAATAATTTTTAAAGTGTATTTCTCTTTTTTGCTAGGTCTTTTATAAATCCTTCTGCATAGTTTAAACATCCTAAAATTTTTTGTATTTGTTGTTTATTTTCTAATTTATTCGGGAATTCTATAATTTTTCTACCTATGTGACTCTGGAGTTTTATTCCTCTTTTATCAAGAACCATTCCTAAAAATTCTATTTTCTTATGTTCTATAACTGCTTTTCTTTCTGATAGTACTATTCCTTCTCTAATACATACATTAACAAATTCTTTTAAATGGTTTCTATGGTCTTCTAGTGTTTCTGATGCAATTAATATATCATCAACATAAACTATGATATATTTATAATCTCTAAATATTTTATCCATTCGGCTTTGGAAAATTTGAAGGGCATTTTTTAATCCAAATGGCATTACTAGCCATTCATAATGTCCTTGTGGAGTGCTGAAGGCTGTATATGGAATATTGTGCTCTTCCATTTTTATTTGCCAAAATCCTGATTTGCAATCAAATTTTGAATAATATGTTTTATTTTTACAAGATTTATTAATACTTCTTTATTTGGAAGAAAATATCCATCAAATTTTGTATATTTATTTAGCTCCTTATAGTTTATTACCATTTTGGCCTTTCCTCTTACTTGTTCTGATCTTTTTCTAACCATAAAGGCTGGGCTATTATGTGGGCTATTACTAGTCCTGATTAGTTTTAAATTTAGTAATTCTTTTATTTGGATTTTAAATTCTTCTCTATCTTCTTCTGTGTACATCATAGGTTTTAGTCTTATTATCATATTTTCAATTAATTCTATTTTTTCTCTAGGGTGATCTGGTTTCCATAATGCTAATGGATTATCTTTATAAACTTGTTCAAGTTGTGACTTTATTGTTTCTAGTTTTATATTATAACTTTGTCCTTTTTGAATTAAGTAATGTTTTTCATAAATGAACTTATCACCACGCTGGGCTGGCTGAACTCTGTAGGGTTTAAATTCACGAGGAATACGAAGTATATGATTACAAGGGGTTTTCAAGGTTATCATATAGGGAGTTTGTTGATAATATTAGAACTGTTGTATGAAATCATTTCCTAAGAGTATGTCACAATCCATTTTATCATATTGGAATATTTGATTAATGCGTACAATTTTACTTCCTAATAGTATTTCAAAGTTGAGTAAAGATTGGTTTACTTGTTGTTTATCGCCTGTGATTCCAATAATTTTTAATTTTCCATTTGATTTCCACTGGCTTGATAAAATGGATTTCATAATTGTTATCTCACTACCGGTGTCTATTAAAGCACATGTATCTATTTCTTTTTCTGTTATATTTATTTGTATATAAACGGACATAGGATATTTTATATATGCTTGTTTTAACATGTTTCACATATTATCTTTTGACCTTCTATTTGTAGAGCTATTTTATGTTTTTCAATTTTGTAATATTCTAAGTCATTTAAAAAGCTATTTCCTATCACTATATGTTTTTCTGGGTCTGTAGTCATAAAAGAGTCTATATAACAGGATACTATTATTCTAAGTCCTTCTAAAATTATAGGGACTTTAACTTCTTGTTTACATATATGCTTATTACCATTGAAATCAGTATATTCATATGGGATTTCTTTTTCTTTTACCAAGAGTCCTTTATTTTTTGTATGATTCATATAATTATGATTTGTTCCAGTGTCTACTAATATAGGTATTTTTGTTGTGTAATCTATTCCATTAAAATATTGTCCAAGTATTTTTATTACATTATTAATTGTTATGAATTTAATTATTTGTTTATCAGTACTTAATTGTCTAGATGAACTTCCCCTAATTAAAGTTCTTCCTGCAAAACTTATAGGTATGATGGAGTTTTCGTTATTATTATCTAAAAATTATTTTTTATCATCTATGTTTAATTCATAATTTATAGGAATTTTGTAGTCTTGAATTGTAGGTTCTATAAATGTTGCTATATCTTCATATTCTTTATTTATCTCTATATAAGGTTTATTACCATATATTTCTCCATAATTTGAGTTACAAAAACTATATAAGGCTTAATAATGTATTGTCATTAACCTATTTCCTTCTTTCATTAGGTTCTTTTTTAATAGTTTAAAGTGTAAACTTAGTATCTCATCTATATTCTTATCTTTTATGTGCACACAATATCTAGGGTGACAAGTAAATAATAATTTGGTATAACATAAATTTCCTTCTATTGTTCCTAAGTGTCCTATATTGGCATCATTAAATCTTTGGTCATGTAATGATAAGATTATGGGGCTATCTATTCCTTCCTTGAAAAGGGATTTTACGAAGATTTGAATTTCTGCTAGATATACATATTGAATTTTTTCTCTTGTTGATTCATTTTTTATTTTTCTTAATGCTAAATCTATAGATCTTCTATTTATTAGACTAAATCTAATATTTCCTTCAGCTTATGTAATTGTTACAGATTTTTCTTGTTCATAATATTCATGTAACACTAATCGTTTTCTTTTGAACATATCTCTAAGTCGATGTATAATTCCATATTCAGGTTTTTCTATATTTATTTTTAAAAGTTTATTATATTTTTCTTTGTTAAAAGTGGCAACAAGACTGTATCCACTTTTATTCTCTTCTTTTTCTAATTTTTCAATTTGAATTTCCTCTTTCTCTATTATTTCTTCTTTATTCTGACTCATCTTCTGATTCGATTTTCATGTAAACTTCTTTTCCTTCATAGTCTGATAAATCACTTATTTCTTCTAAATCATCTTTTATATTTTCAAAATCTTCTTTTAAGAGTCTAACCTTCCTTTTAGTACAATCTGTACTTATATGTCCCATTTCTCCACAATTCCAACATTTACATTTGGATTTATCTAATATTTTTCTTTGGTTTTTACATTTCCTTTTATAATACTTTCTTTCTGGTTTTTTGTATTTTCTTTTAAAGTTATTATATATTTTTATATTTTTTGTATTTTTTCTCTCTTTTAGAGAACTTTCTTTTTCTTTTACTTTTATAAGGAATATAACAACCCCATTGGGTTGGCATTTCTGTTTTTTCACAACATATTTCTCCTATGTTTCTACTTTTCTTCATTAAATTTCTTTGGATGCATATTTCACTTAACCTTATGTTTAAAAATCTTATTCTAGATCCTAACGTGTCAGGGTATCTATTAATGGTATTATATTTTTCATATTCATTCAAAAAATATCCATTCCAGGGGTATGGTAATTTGGAGTAGTACAAATTTTTATATACATTCTTATCCTCATTACTAAAGAATTGTGTATAATAATATTTCTTAAATTCACAAGTGTATTCCTTGACAAAACTCATGTTACAAATGGTTAAATTTATTAATTTCATCCTTGCCTCTAATTTATCATTTTTTGTTTCCATTGCTGTATTTTCTAACCAATCTTCTCCTAAGAATTCACTAGCAATATATTCGATTATTCTTTCAATTCCTAATGCTTTGCTTCTTGTCAAAGCTATTTTAGTTGAATTTTTTATTAATCTTTGTGTATCTTCACTTAGTCCTTTCCACCAGTTGAATACATCTCCTGTGAAACTTGCTATTAGGATGTCAGCAAATAGATTTATTTTTTCTTCTTCTGTGTCTAGATTCCAGTCATCTTTAGAACCATTATAGGTGAAAAATAGTCTCATTTGCATTCCCCATTCAACTAGAGCTTTACGGGGGTCTAGTTTGCAGTCTAAATCTAAAAATATTCCTGTATTACTTATAGGTACTAATTTATCGTTATTAGGTTGATATTCTTTTTTCCATGGAGTATTTTTAGTGGGAGGATAATATTAAAAAAAATGGTCTATTTTTCTTTTTATTTTCATACCTATGACTTAATTCTGCAACATTATGTTTCATTTCTGGTCCACCGGCAGTATTCATTTTTATCTGATATTCTTTTTCAAAATCTTCTAATTCACTGAGGTTTATATCACTAAATTTTTCAGTTAAGTCTTCCATTAATCCGAATCACTTGGAGTTGCTTCTTTTATTTCTAATTTTTCTTTACCTTTCTCATTACTTTTTAATTCTGCTTTTATTTTTTCTGTTTCTTCTAGTATTTTCGGGTACTGAGTTTTCATAAACCAATCATCATAACTTCCCGTTTGAGGTTTTTGTAGAGGTTTCTTAAAACTTGTTCCAATTATTCCTGACTTTAATATTTCAAAATTTTCTAATTTTTTATTTTTCTTCTGACTTATCTGAATTACAAATAATTCTATTTTTATTTTTCCTATCTCTTGTTTTATATCTTTTATTTCTCTTTGAGATTTAAGAGTATTTCTTTTAATTCAATTAATGTAGTTTCCATAAAGTTTAAGGGTGTCAGTAGATATTTTCATTTCCTGAGTGTATGTTACGTTGCACGTAACATAGTGTTGGCCTTTGCCAAATCCTTCTTAGTTGAAAGAATTTTCTCTAGCCAATCCTAGGGCGACATATGGATGGATCTAAGTCCTTCCAAAATAATTATCAACTATTACATTTGAAAAGAAAAAAAATAGATTTTTTTTAACTTTTACGTGAATGAAATAGGTTTTAAAAAAAAAATTAAGAATATCTCTTAAAATTCCCCTATTTCATATACTTAATTATTATAATTATATATAGTCATAATATCTTTCTATATCTTTTTGTTTAATTATAAATTCTATTTTTTAACATTAAAAGATGTTTTCTTCTTTTCTTTTTTCTTTGTAGTTATTGTTTGTATTATGTTGGGTCTGCCTACGGGCATGTTTTTTAAGCACTTGGGCTGAGCTCAAGCTTTAACTAAAAACTCAGGCTTGGCTACACGGGCTGGGAGATACTTAACAAATAAAAGATAAATTTTTTTATTTCAACAAATTTTTTTTAATATTTATTTAACTAGTCCATAGCATATATTGAAAGTTGTAAACCCTTTAAGCCCAATTTTTAAAACCTAATCTTATAAAAAATAAAATTTTATGAACTATAAATTTATAAAACATAATGAAAAAATAAAAAAAATGTAAAACATAACATCTAGGCCCTTGGATGAATAAGCCAGCCAGGTTTGCCATCCTAAATTTAAAAATAATATTAATTAATTAATTAATTAATTTGTTATCTTTTAGGTTTAGGTCGCATGATTGAAGGCTAGTGGGGACATATATGTGATCCCACAAATGAGGTGATTATTGTTGTTGTTGTTGTTGTTGTTGTTACTACTACTACTACTACTACTAAGCATTACAATCACATATTTATTAGAAATGTAAAAATCAAGAAATCTACCATCTCGAACTCATGCCCTCAACTTTAAATTTATCTAGTTACAAGTTCACCTTTAATGTATGGGTTATGAGAATTCAGAATCGAAATCATTGATGTTGTGTACTTGTGAAAATAGAAGGAGGAATGAAAATGAAAATAGTGGGCCCAACATTAAATTAGAAATACAGAACAATGAGAATCAATTTCTCACTCTTTGAACTTACCATGTTACCCTAATGCAATTTCACTATTTCATTTTTGTCCTCAATTAAATTATCATCATCATCATTACTTTTATTATTATTTTTGTTGTTGTTACAAGAATAATAGTTATTATTATTATCAACAGTAATTTTTAATAATAATAATCACAATGATTATAAAACATGATAGTAAAAATGACAATAATTAACTAAGGATATTTTAACAAAAAATAATTCATTCTTATTCAAAGATAAAATAAACACATCAATAAGAATATAGCTTATTTCGATTGTTACAATAAACAACTTGATATTGTATGTGTTTATGATGAATTAGAATCATTAATATTGATGTTGGAAATCAGATTATTGATATTATTTACTTATACAATGAAAAAAGATAATGAGAATGAAAACAGTGGGCTCCACATATATTGATATAGTTTCATCAACAATTTTGATTGATGTAGTTTTATTTTATCATGTTAAAACCTAATGAAATGTTACCAAAATGACTTGAAACTTTTATATCTGGTGCATTTACATGTCTATTAACATTTCAAAAAATTTTAATGTTCTGGCTAGTATCAAATTTTGAATAAATTCTGAAACTTAGGTTTTCTTGTAAGAATTTCAATTTCTGCCACTTTGATTTAAATCATAAAAATAATAGACAAATTTATCATTGTAGTGTTTTTGAAATATAATTTCAATATGTTGTAATAATAATTTTTCATGGTGCCATAATTCAGGACTGCATGTATAAGGATTTGCAGATACAATATTCGAGGGCATAGTCAACAAATGAAGAGGAAAGAATAAAAGAGTTGTGGTGATCAGAGGAGGCATTAATTGCTGGCCTCTCACTGTTAAGACTCTACAAGTGATTTACTGCAAGAATTTTGGTGGACTTTTGGTTTTTGGTACAAGTATTTTGTTGCCGCTGGTTACTTATATAATTAGGATATTTTATAAAATTTGGGATTTAAGTAGTTTGAATACTTCAACGATATAGTTTGTATGGTTAGATGAATATTGTAGTTTGAATACATATATATTTCATTTTCTTATTCATAGGATTTTTTTATTATAGGTATTATATTTTATATTTGTTGTAGAATAACAAATTTTATTTATAACATCAAGTTTGAAGAATTTGAGAATTTGTATAGTTATAAATATACTAATTCATAATAAATAAATATTAATAAAACAATAGTAATAATAATATTTTGAAATAAATTTTCATCGAAAAATATTAATTTTCACGCCAAAGATTTCAAACATGGTGTGAAAATTCAAATAATATTGAATTTTCTATTAAAATGCAGTGTGTGACATATATATGACTATTAAAAACTATCATAAATTCATAATAGAAAAAAATTTATTATAAATGAGGGACATTGACATGAACGACAAATAGATTGTCTGTCATGTATCCCCTTTATGACAATTATTTCTCGTCATCTATTGTCTGTTTTCTAATAGTGAAAAAAAAAATGGGAACTTAATTCTATTGGGAAGAGAATTGAAGTAGGTTGGGAATCAAGTTCTTATTTCTTGAACTCAACATTTTATCCCTACCTAAAATTCATAATTCCAGTTTTGTCTAAAATATTATTATTTTATTATCAACATTATTTTCATTATTCTTGTTATTGTTGCTAATAATAAAAATGATAAAAAATAGTGAAAATAATAAGGATAATGAAAATACAACTAATAATAATAACAATGACTATGACTGTGACGAGGAAGAAGATAATGATGATGCTATTATTATTATTATTAGAAATAATTTTTTGAATAATAATAATCATAATAATTATAAAAAAATAATAATAAAATTGACATTGATTAACTAGGGATATTTAGTAATTTGAAATAATTTATTATGATTCTAAGATAAAGTGAACACATTTATACGAATACATTCATTTTAATTCTAGTTCTAGAACTCAAGTAAATAACTTATTGTGATCTATCTTCCTCACTCATATTTCAATCCATTCTAATTTCTGCTTATTCTAATTACTAATTGGTAAACCCGCTGTTAATAGTAGGCTTCGCAAAATCCGAGTCCGATTCGGGTTTTGGTGTTGTCCGGGACCAGACCGGATGAGAGAAATACAAGATCGGACCCGGGTTAAAACCCGATTTTTCCAAGTCCGGTCTGGGCTTGAGCCCGGCACCTTCCAGGTCCGGGTCCGGGTTTTGATATGGGCTTTCTAAACCTGCATGTGATAACTTCAAATTTTTTTTCTTCAATTTTTTCTTTCATTTCTCTAACAATGCAAATTTAAAAAAGAAAATAATCAAATAAACTCATTCAATCTCAAACTTTAAAAAAGAAAATAGTCAAATACAAATATATAACACACTAACAATGCAAATTTTGCACAAATGATAAATTAAAATTATTTCAATCTACTTTCTAATACCTAAATTCATCCAATTTCTAACTTAAACTCATTCAATCTATATATAAAATAAATAAATTAAATTCAATAACACAATAATCACACAATAAATTTAAATAACATCCAATATATCATAAATTCATAATTATATATTTATATATATATTTTTAAAATTTATTAAAAAACCGGGTCCGGTCCAAGTTCCGGGTTTTTGGTGTTGAACCCGGACCCAGGCCCGGAAATGTCCAGGTTTGAGAATTTCAAACTCGGGTCCGGTTTTTATGTGCATGCGGTCTGGATTTTGTCCGGACTGGATTGACCGGGTCCGGTCGGGACGGGCTTTTTTGACACCCCTAGTTAATAGCATGGGGTTGATTACGTACTCATTTCTAATTTCATGTCAATTTGCCTATGGTAATGATCAAAACAGATGGCTGGAAGGCACCCGTTAGCTAGCTGATTGATTTGAAGGGTTTTAGTTTCTTCGTGTTCACACAGGATGGGAGTCTAAGGGCTAAGAATTTAATGTTGCTTAACAATGAAGTAACCATTAATTCGAATTCTATCCATTGAATATATTCTATGGACTTAGTTGAGCGAATGTGAATATGTTCTGCATTTTATGACTAGTCTAGTAAAAGATAGTAAAGTTGTGATTTGGATGAGTTTTCGATTTTTTTTTTAATTTTGTCTACCAAAATAATCAATAAATAATGAAAAATTAAAAGATGATATATAATTATCATTGTTGATAATATGCTGTATATTTTTAATTACAAAATATAATGCTATAGATATGCAACTAAAAAAAAAATCTACTTCTACATTGAGGAGTAAACTTTTTTTTTTTTTTTAATTTAAGGAGAAATCTGCTGCAATATAGGGAGAATAGACTGTCTCATGCATTGCGGGAGTGTGTGTCACCATTATGCTACGCTGGCCGGTGGTGATAAATTGATAATATGTTGTCCCATAGCTAAGAATAGTTAGAATCTCAATTTGAATCCCAACTAATGTGACATTCATTTATTAGATGATATAATATTAACTTTATTAGTTATAAAGTCCTCTATCCCATAGATGAGTAACACATATAGTTGGGATATGAATTAAAATTAAAATATTGGAGTGTCTAACACTATTATAAAGATTATGACAAGATACTGCAATCATAAGTCCGGTAACAAAATGAGAAAAGAAAAGTAAAAGAAATAGGAGAGACATTGGAGAGAAAGGAAAGAAAAGAAAAAGGAAAAAAGTTAAAAATTTAAGATATTATTTTATTAATACTATTATATTATAATAATAAAATTACTAGGACTAATATGGATTAATTCTATTATGAAACAATTCAAATTTTTATTCTCATATCAGAATATATCTATTGGTTAATATTAAGGTAGGAAAGGAATCGAATATATACCCTAAAGAATATGTTTAGGTGATAAGAATCATTTTACTTAAATCTGCAGTGTACTTTGTTCTCCTCACTTACTTCCTGGCCGTGCTTATGATATTATATTTTAAAACTAATTTTTTAATATTTTTAAATTGTTTTATTTATTTTAAAGGGGTGTTGAAATTTACTTTCAAGCGCAAAATAACACTACCGAAACTAGAAATATTGCAGTGGTAACAATGATTTTAATATATGGTAGCTTAGACTGTTGATACCAAAACCCTCTTGTTATAGTTCCAAACTCCGAAGCCTCTTGACCTTGACATATTCTAGTGGAAATAATAATAATAAACTAAAGTAGTATTAATTTTCAGAATAAAGGTGAAATAAATTTTTTTAACCGAAAGTAAAGTAATTAAATATAAAGAAATAAAATAGGAAGAACTCGGGTCAACCATATTTCCGTTCTATTAGTCTTTTTTTTTATTTATTTCTCTAGGTAGATTTTAAATTATTCTTTTGTGAATTGAACACCGCTAATTTTTAAAAATTTCAAAATATTCATATTTTTGTTCAAAAGATTAAAAAAATAATAAGGATAGGCTGATGATTTTTTTTTTTTTGCCTTCTTTATAAAAATAGAAGATAAATTAGTGTTTTAAAAGTAAGAGAATGATTTAAAAAAAGTCAATTCACAAGGGGTAATTCGAAAATAATCCAATTTTTTTTTTGTGGTTAAATTATCCATACACCTAAAGTTACTTTAGCCTCAAGTATAATAAAGAAAGTGTCGTAGAACATAAGACTCAACTCTTAGTTAGGACAACTCCTAGTAATATAAAAAATAACGTGAAAACCGAAGAGAAAATTACATGTTTATAATTTATACAAAGTACTCTATCAGTCATTGGGTTTCACAAATAAATGTGATTCTTGCATGCCTTTCTCGTTTGGTAATAGGCTTGGGAAAATGAAGCAACATTGTTGAATTTTCACCTGCCAAAAAATACATTGATCATAATCTTCCTCAACACCAGGAAGCTACATTTTTGTACTCATTATATTCAAGATGAACAATGGAAACGAATCATTTACTTAATTAAGCAATGGAAAATGGAGGGTTGTATCCGTACGAACGTAGCTATCCTCCATTGAAAAAATATTACGTCCCTGCATCTGCATTAATAATGCTACAACATGTTTCCGCCGACTAACATAAAATAAATATCTCATCGTTCTGAAGACAAACAAAAACATAAGGTTAGAATGTTAGTGGTAGCCATGCCTTAATTATACGTACGTTCAAAATTTTGAATTGAATACTGAGTTGTATTATGCATAATTTTTTATAACTTTTTTTCAGGCGTACATTTATAACGATATTCATTATGATTTAATTACTTATATATTCATAGCAAGGTCCTTATATTTAATATAGCTAGTAATGACACCTTTCTTAAAAGTGTGCAAAGTTGAAAGCTCAATTTGGAACTTTTTTTTTTTTTAAATTCTTTTCTTTATCTGATTCCTTCTAAGGATTCCTCGCAAGAGCCAGGCAGCCAGCCATTTTCTTTTGTACGGACACTTGCTTTCTTGTGAAGTAACTTCATTTTGTTTTAACACGTGGGGGTATTTGTTTTTTCTTTTTAAAAAAGTTGCTTTGAGGATGTTAAGAGTGATTTTGGAGTGTGTTCTTGGCATTGTGGCCGTTATTTTGATTATACAGAGAGAGAAGAAATGATGATGGAAGGTGAAGCTAATAATAGTAGGAGGAAGAAGAAGAGAGCAGTTCCCTATGACTATGGTTTCACTGATACTGTTTTCTCTTGGTCTCTGGAGGACATTTTTAATGAAAATCTTTTTAAGGACAAGGTTTGCTTTTCTTCTCCATTTTCATCCTCATTTTGCAGCCTTTTGAATAATTTTTTTTTGTATATATATTTCTTCGAGATATGAAGGTTTGGCCATGCTAACTTACATCCATACAAAAATGCTCCTTTGGATTTGGGACTTGGATTCTTTCTCAATTTCACCATTTGTTTTATGAGACTGCAAAATTAAAAATAGAATAAACCTTGACCTCATGCTGTAACAGATAATAAAATACATGTGCTGTAAAAATCCCTTAAAGTTTAAAGCAGTTTCTAAGAACTCTTTTCTAATTGGTTAGTTTCTAGCATTTCCCTTTTTGTGTTTGAAGTTTGTTTGATATTTTAATTAGTATATCCAGCATCTCTCCTTCAATTATATAAATTGATGTTTGCCTATATTAATGATGTATATATCATTTTGGTTTTAAAGGAAGGCAGAATTTACCTGTTATCAAAATTACTATTCAAAAGCATCTAAGAATGGAACTTATAGCTGGTAATGTGTTTGTGAATGTTTAACATCAAGTTTTTTGGGCTTAGCTATTTCAGTTTTCAGTTACCTTCAGTGATTGTGGCACGAAGATTATAGATTGCTTAGGCAAAGTTCTATGAGTCTCCTAAGTGACTATTGCTCTACACGAACATTTACATTACCAGTCCTCTTATATGCACGACTGTAAACATCCATGTGTGTTTTCTGCTTCTGCTTGTGCTGTTCTCCCCATTATAGATATTTCTGCCAGCTAAGTATGTCTTATTATTCAATTGTACGCTAAGTGCTACTTCATTCCTTTCAGGTGAAACAAATTCCATTCTCGTTTCGGTCTGTCGGTCAGTATTTTGAGTCATTTGTCTTCCCCTTGTTGGAAGAAACACGAGCAAACCTGATGTCAGGCATGGAAAACATTTCAAATGCACCTTTCGCTAAAGTGGTTGCTTTTGAGGATTCCCAGCCCCATGGATCAACGTTGTATGATGTTAAGGTTGATCGCTGGAAAAAAAGATTCAGTAATCTTGGTAAAGAGCCTTACAAAACACTGCCAGGGGATATTTTGGTTCTTGCAGATGCTAAGCCTGAAACTGCTTCTGATCTGCAGAGAGTGGGAAGGATGTGGACTTTTGTATCAGTCGCAAATGTAACAGAGGACGAGAATGAAATTGATACTAGTTCCACTTATTTTAAAGTCAATGCCACTAAAGAAATCCAAATTGATGTTTCACAGAAATCTCTTTTTGTGATTTTCTTGACAAATAGAACTTCCAACAGAAGAATATGGAACTCCTTACATATGAAGGGAAATTTGAAGATTATCAAGGAACTTCTGTGTACTGATTCTGGGGTAAGTTTTTTGGAGATGATCTTTTAGACTATGATCTTTCTTGATGACATGTAATTAGATTACTTTCACTAGTTTGGAATATTCTTTTATAAGGGGGACTGCAAGATGAATTGAATATATTGTAGCATGAAAGTAGGATAGATAACTTGAATGACATTTAGGGTCATTGAATATACTTCTGCCTTCTGACATTAGTTGTTGATTGATTATTAAGCTTTTATCTCTGAGTGTCAGGTTGACGAAACTTGTGAACTCTGTCCTATGCAAAGTGAGGGCGTCTGGAATGAGACATTTGGTCATAGTTTATCTTCTACCCTGGATGATTCACAGGTACAGGCTGTCTTATCTTGTCTTCGTCAAATGCATTGTGACCACAAGGCCACAGTCCAACTTATATGGGGCCCACCGGGGACGGGAAAAACTAAAACTGTTAGTATGCTGCTCGTTATCCTCTTACAAATGAAATTCAGAACCCTTGTTTGCACCCCAACAAATGTTGCAATTAAGGAACTTGCCTCTCGTGTCGTGAAACTGGTGAAAGAATCAGTTGAAAGAGATTGTAGAGATGCTTTGTTTTTCCCACTGGGAGATATTCTGTTATTGGGAAACAATGAGCGTCTAAAAGTTGATTCTGGAGTTGAGGAAATATATTTGGACTATCGTGTTAAGAGGCTTGCAGATTGCTTTGCGCCGCTCACTGGTTGGAGCCATTGCTTTGCTTCCATGGTAGATTTCCTTGACAATTGTGTTTCTCTGTATCATACTTCTATAAAAAATGAATCGATGAAGCAGAGTGAAGATATCAATGGAGACATAATCAAAGAGAAAGAATGTGGGAAGGAAGCTGATGTGAGCGACGTGGAGATTAAACCATTTCTTGAGTTTGTCAGAGACAGATTTAAATGTATTGCAGCTCCACTTAGGAGTTGCATTTTTAACTTTTGTACTCATATACCCAAATGTTACATCGGGGAAGATAATTTTCATGTCATGGCAACCCTTATAAGTTTACTTGACTCTTTTGAAACCTTACTGTTTGAAAACAACTTGGTTTCTGAAGAGCTTGAGGAACTTCTTTCACATTCAGTAGATGAAGGTTTATCTAAGTCAATTGTGGGTATAAAGTACTTGTTACACGAGAGGAGAAGTGAATGTCATTTTGTTTTAAGAAAACTTCAGAGTTCTTTTAATGAACTTAACCTTCCAAGTGCTGTGGAAAAAGATTTACTTGAAGATTTACTTAAGCGTTTCTGTTTAAAAAGGGCTTCTTTGTTTCTTAGTACTGCTTCATGTTCATATATGCTGCAGTCAGTGGCAATGGAACCGCTGAACTTTCTAGTTATTGATGAAGCGGCACAGTTAAAAGAAAGTGAATCAACCATACCTCTACAGCTCTCGGGTATAAAGCATGCAGTTCTTTTTGGCGATGAGTGTCAGTTACCAGCAATGGTTGAAAGCAAGGTATGTTATTGTCATTTGGACTATTTCTCCTTTGCATTTTACCCTTTGGTTAATTGAACTTGAGTTGAACTGGAGTATGTAGCTTTCAATAGATTTGATGCTTGAATCTTCAATTTTTTCTTTTTTCTTTTTCCTCTTTTTACCTTTCTTTCAGGTTTCCGCTGAAGCTTGTTTTGGTAGAAGTTTATTTGAGAGGTTAAGCTATTTGGGATACTCAAAACACCTGCTCAGTATACAGTACCGAATGCATCCATCCATTAGCTGCTTCCCAAATTCATATTTCTATGAAAACAAGATTCTTGATTCCTCTACTGTTAGGAAAAGAAGCTATGAAAAACGATTTTTGCATGGGCCAATGTATGGTCCATATTCCTTCATCAATGTATTTGGTGGAAGAGAAGAGTTCATTGAGCACAGCTGTAGAAACATGGTTGAGGTATCTGTAGTGATGAAAATTCTGCTGAACTTGTACAAAGGTATGTCTCAGTGGAGCCTCGTTTTTGCACACATCTAAATGTTTTAGCCTCACTGTAGAGCTTGTGTTTATTCGACTTTTGATATTTCACTTTGACAAAGAAGATATACTTCCATCTTATCAACATTTTCTGCTTCTATGATCATACATGTTTGTCAATCACTCTTACACTATTTTCCTTGTAAAGGCTGCAATACCATACGAATTCATTTTATTTCCTTTTAAACGTAATTGAAGTAAAAGAGGAGAGTAATCAGATGCAATGGTGCAATTAAAAGATTGAATTATGCGATGGTGATGTAGATTAAATAGTGCGAGCATTATGACTGCATTACTGGGAAGAGATATCCCCGTCTTGTCGACAAAATATATATCTTTTAGCTTTCCTTACTCCATAATGTATTGAAAAAGCCTTTCAGTGTGAAATATTTCTTTCTGTTCAATAACACATCAATTTTTTGATATCCTTGTAATCTTTAACATGAAGCTTGGATTGACTCAAAAGAGAAGCTCAGTATTGGTATAGTGTCGCCTTACAGTGCACAAGTTGTTGCAATTCAAGAAAAACTTGGAAGTAAATATGTGAACAGTGCAGGCTTTGCTGTGAAAGTGATGTCCATTGATGGTTTCCAGGGAGGAGAAGAGGACTTAATTATAATTTCAACTGTAAGGTCCAACAATGGTGGATCAATTGGTTTCCTATCCAATTCTAAGAGAGTTAATGTTGCTCTTACAAGGGCTAGGTAAGATGCAATATCTTAGAATATTACTCCTCACTAGGAAATTATTTTGAACTTCTATGGTGAATATCTGTCCATTTAAATCCTTATAGGCACTGTCTTTGGATTTTGGGGAATGCAAGAACTTTAACTCGTAAGAAATCTGTTTGGGAAGCCTTAGTCCATGATGCTAATGCTCGTCAGTGCTTCTTTAATGCTGATGATGATAAGGATTTGGGCAAAGCAATATTAGCGGTGAAGAAAGAGCTTGATGAATTAGATGAACTACTCAATCCGGAAAGTAGACTTTTCAGAAGTCAAAGGTGGAAGGTACTTAATTTTAGCCTGCGTTACTTTCTTACCCAATAAGCGTTTCTGTTGTGTTTTGTTACTAATTATTTTCTCCTTTCCTTAGGTTAATTTTAGTGAAAACTTTTTAAAATCATTTCGAAAGCTGACTTCAGACCCAACCAAAAAGTCAGTTATACACCTTCTACTAAAACTTTCTAATGGCTGGCGACCTAAGAAGAGGAATGTGGACTCAGTCTGCGGAAGCTCTTTACACATCATTAAACAATTCAAGGTTGAAGGATTCTATATTATTTGCACAATTGACATTGTCAAGGAATCACAGTACTTCCAAGTTTTGAAAGTCTGGGATATATTGCCTTTGGAGGATGTCCCGAAAGTGGTGGCACGTCTGGATAATATATATGTAAAGTACACTGCTGAATTTATTAATCACTGCAAAGAGAAATCTATTGAGGGGTATGTCTATTCTTTTTAGTTTTGTGGGATATGAGGCAATGTTGTAATCTCTATATGTTAGCTGCATTGCTTGGACTGAAAGGAATAGGATTGTTTATTCGTGTTTGGTTAAAAATTTGTTTAATTTATTTTGGCTTGTTTCTTTGCATCCAGGAATTTGGAGGTTCCAAAGACTTGGACAGCCACTTCAAATGTTGTCCGGTTCAAGAATCTTGCTGACAATGACAATAATAGTGGGAGTGACTTAAGTGGTGCTGCATTTGATAGTAGAAATTATGCTGAGAATTCAAATGTGAGTGAAAGTCTGTCGTTGATGAAGTTCTACCGCTTATCATCAGTTGTAGTGAGCCACCTGCTGTCTGATCGTGTTGGCAGAGAATTGGATCTTCCATTTGAAGTGACAGATGAACAATTGGAGATGATTCTTTCTCCTAGAAGCACCTTTATACTTGGTCGGTCGGGTACTGGAAAAACTACTGTTCTGACAAGGAAGTTATTTCAGAAAGAAGAACTTCACCGTATGGCAATGGAAGAATTCTATGGAGTAAACAATAGTGTAACTCTGCATTGTAGCCAGGAATCTGAGGCTGAGGAGGGTCTTGGGGAGACTGAAAGGCCCATCTTGCGCCAACTTTTTGTGACAGTTAGTCCTAAATTATGTTTTGCTATAAAGCAGCATATATCTCAAATGAAAAGGTGCGTGGGTTTGTTTAATGAAATTTCGTTTATTTTTTTTTATTTTTTATTTTTAAAAAATCTCTCTTCACCTTAAATCTAGAAATATTGAATTTGCTTGAGTAGAATAAGTTAAGTTCTATATGATTATTCTTCATCGCTACATTTCTGTCCTGGAAAGTAGAAAATTAAAAACCAAATAATATTCTTCTAGTGCACCTATAAATATCAAATGGTCGAATGCATATATATGTGGCCAAGTTTAATTTAAAATTTTATTGTCAAACATTTTATTTTAAGTAAAAAATTTTATTGATTCCATAACAGCTCTTTAGTGCTCCCTGTTTTGGGAAAATTTGTAGGTGCATTTTCTCTTTTAAATTACCATGAACAGAAATGATAGATGGGGGTTAGATAAAAGAATTCAATTCCCATCCTATTTTGTTAGGGTTTAAATAAAAATTGAATAAAAACGAAAATGTTAACAGGTATACAAAGTTTTAGGTTTCTTAGCTCGTTACATATTTCAATGCATCATCGTGTTAGAATTGCTTTTTGTCCCAGTGAGCATGGAAATGGAGTTTTACTTTAAAATATTGATGATTCTTTAAAATTCTGATCTGAACTGTAGTTTTTGGTTTCAAATTCTTGTTTAAGCGTATCTCAACATTTTATTCACAACAAGCCCTGCTTTTTGTTATTTAAAGACATTTTTACTCGTTAATTTTGATTTATGCATCTGCAAAATCTTATTACAAGTGTGATATACAATAGAATCATGTTGAAGCAGCCTACTTTTAGTTTGTTGCTTCTTTCGTATTGTCTGAACAACATTTTATGTTACCAGTTGTATCCACTAAATTGCTTTACAATTTTAATGTTTTACTTGACATTTAAAGCATGCAAGATGTTTCATTTCTAATGATTGGCCTTGTTCATTCTGCAGCTCTGCCTTTGGAGGGAAGTTTGTTGCAGAAAGCAGTTTAATTGATATTGATGACGAAGCAGAATTCAAAGATATCCCAAATTCTTTTGCAGATATACCAGCTGAGTCTTACCCACTTGTCATAACATTTCACAAGTTCTTGATGATGTTGGATGGAACTTTGGGTAGTTCATACTTTGACAGATTCCATGACATAAGGAAACACTATGGTCAAGTTCGAAATTCAAGCTTACTTTTCTTACAGACCTTTATTAGGACGAAGGAAGTTAATTTTGAAAGGTTTTGTTCATCATACTGGCCTCGTTTTAATACACAACTAACAAAGAAGCTTGATCCTTCTAGAGTTTTCACTGAGATTATATCTCATATAAGAGGTGGCCTCCAATCCATTGACGTTGCTGATGGTAAACTCTGTCGAGAGGAGTATATTAGATTATCAGAGACCAGGGTTTCCACTCTCCTCAGGTCGGAGAGAGAGAAAATTTATGAAATTTATGAAAACTATGAACAAATGAAGATGAGAAATGGTGAATTTGATTTGGCTGATCTTGTTAATGATCTTCATCGTCGATTTAAAGAGGAAAGGTATAAGGGTGATGAATTTCATTTCGTTTACATTGATGAAGTTCAAGATCTTACCATGAGTCAAATTGCTCTATTCAAGTACGTCTGCAGGAACATTGAAGAGGGTTTTGTTTTCTCTGGGGATACGGCACAAACAATTGCTAGGGGAATTGACTTCAGGTTTCAAGACATACGATCTCTCTTCTACAAGAAGTTTGTTCTGGAATCAAGAAATACTAGAAATGTTGGAAGACAAGAAAAAGGACAACTTTCCAACATTTTTAATCTGAGTCAGAACTTCCGCACACATGCAGGTGTTCTCAACTTAGCTCAAAGCGTCATTGAACTTCTTTACCGGTTCTTCCCGCACTCTGTTGATATCTTAAAACCAGAGACTAGTCTTATATATGGGGAGCCACCTGTTTTGCTTGAATCTAGGGATGATGAAAATGCTGTCATAAAAATATTTGGAAACAGTGGAGATGCTGGTGGGAATATGGTCGGTTTTGGAGCAGAGCAAGTTATATTGGTCCGTGATGACTGTGTTCGAAAGGAAATTTCCAATTATGTCGGGAAGCAAGCTCTTGTTTTGACAATATTAGAGAGCAAGGGCCTTGAATTTCAGGTGATACATTGCATAAAAGTTTCATATCATTAGTGGTTTAGTAGATTATAATCATGCTATCTTCTTTTGAGTGCTCTTAATCCATGCTGATCGTTAACAGTTTTGAAAATGCACTATTTCCTTTCTGTTTCCTGTTACCTGATGTCAGATTCTTCTCTATGAACCATGTAGGATAAGCATATCCAGCAACCAAAAAATTGTAACTTCTGGTGACTATTTCGGAACTGTGTTGTCAGTGTTCAGTTTCTCCTTATGCCCAAGCTCATAATATGCTTAGATAACACGTTTGAAGGGGGGAAAGGGGGGGAAAAAGCATGTTTGAAATAATAACATACTGCAAAGCAATTGCAATCAAGTTTATATTTTCCTCTTTGAAATGATTTATGTTCCTAAGTTTTATCCTTTTAGTGAAACCCAAATACTTTTGCTCTACTTTTTTTTTTTTAATTTATTTAAGTATTGCATTAATGGAATGGAAACGAAACCCCATCCTCGCCCACACTATTAATTTGAAACAAGTACATAATTATAGAAATAAAACCATAAAGAGAACCAATTCTAAGAGAGTAAAATACAACACTAGGAGTTATTTTACTGTCCAATATGCTAATACGAGAAACTGATAGAGTACACCAACTAAAGTTGCAACAGGATGGTTTTACCTTTTACTTATTTTTATTGTCAAAAATATTTCAATTCATACAGCCAAGTTCCCATGTGTTTTCTTAAGTAGTTATTATGAAACCTAAATTTTTCCATGATCTCTTTCTATAGGATGTGCTATTGTATGACTTTTTTGGCTCTTCACCTATTAAAAATCAATGGAGGGTGGTCTATGAATATATGAAGGAACAAGCTTTGTTTGACTCCACATTACCTGGGTCCTTCCCAAGCTTCAATGAAGCTAAACACAACCTCTTGTGCTCTGAACTGAAGCAACTATATGTAGCCATCACACGTACAAGGCAAAGGTTGTGGATATGGGAAAATATGGAGGAGTTCTCCAAACCTATGTTTGACTATTGGAAGAAAAGGTTGCTTGTTCAAGTAAGGCAATTGGATGATTCACTTGCACAGGAAATGCAAGTAGCAAGCAGCCTGGAGGAGTGGAAGTTGCGGGGCATTAAGGTTTGTGTAATCTTGAAAACTTTTATCATTTTTGTGTGCATGTGTGTATGTGAAGACATTTCTTGGTCAAACTTTAAATATATTCTGCTCTTGCACACCACAGATATTAATTTTGTTGTTATTGTCATCTCCCTATTTCTGGCACCCTAAGGTGAGTTGGCATTCATATTCACACTGCATGCATCCATCGCATAGAGCAAAATATGGTGATTGATTACCATCACCATTACTTTATAACTACTACTATTTATTATCATTTTCTATGTAGTGCCTCTCTCATTGTCGCTCCCCTTCCTCGAGCAGATGCTTTTGGTGAATCTTTTACTGGAAAACTGCATGATTTTTGCTGCATATATCAAAATATGGTCATGAACAATTAGGTCCATGTGTTTTTGTTTGTGATTTATGCTACAGCTATTGGTTCTAAGTAATCTGCGCTAAAAGTTAGGATGACATTTGACATTGCTAATAGTGCTGCTGTTTCCGTTACCTTCTATTTATTGCAGCTAAATGGATGTTGATGTTAACATCCATTTCAATTAGGTCCCTGCATTTTCTACTAGGAGTGAAATGGATGTTTGTTCGTTGTCAAATCAAATATTGTTTCTCCCTGCTGCTGATTTTGTGCTGTTTTCAGCTGTTTTATGAGCAAAATTATGAAATGGCAACAATATGCTTCGAAAAAGCTAAAGACACTTACTGGGAAGGAAGGTCTAAAGCAAGCGGCCTCAAGGCAGCGGCTGATCGTATTAGCAGTTCAAATCTTCTAGAGGCTAATGTTTTTCTTAGGGAAGCTGCTAAAATTTTTGAAGCCATAGGCAAGGCTGATTCTGCTGCCAAATGCTTTTGTGATTTGGGAGAGTATGAGAGAGCAGGTGTGAATCTGATCTCTAGTTGAAGGAACATAATGCTGCGTTATGGCTTAAGTTTTATTCTTGTTATCTTCTCTCCGAAACTTAAAAATTAGATCATCATTTTCACTGTCTGATGGTTGAATTTGATATTTAGTTGAACGAATATAATTCTACCATCCTATGATGTTCGGAATATGGTACTTTCAGGATAGTTGTAAATTATGCATAATGTTTGCATTTCTTTGGAATACTTCTCACTTAGAAATAACTTAAAAGGTGCGGTTAATTGCACTTTCCAGAACTACAGGTAATATGTGTATAAGGTGATAATGGCTTACAATGATGTAATTGTTAATATTCATAGTAGTCAAATATTCCAGAACTGCAGAATACTATACTTTATCACGAAGTGTTGATAGGATTTGTTGTTGGTGGGTTTGAGGATAAATTTTTCTTTTCTCATTGTCAACAAGAACTTTTCTGTGTAATGTGTATAGCTTATTTTGTAGTTAGCATCTCCCTCCTTTCTTCTCTGTTTGATATGCCTGTAGAAGTGATTAAAGTTGTTTGCATAATGTCAGCATGCAACGTGCTTAAGACGGCTTCAATCTTACAGAATTTTCAGCATTAAATGAGCTAAACTGGGTTTAGTTTGGTTTATGATGACACGCAAAAATGAAACTTGACATCTACTTTTGAATTTACCTCGGTGTGTTTGTTTGCATTAGTCTTTTTTCTGTGGTTTTCCCTAGAAATTCTTGCCTTAGTTTATAGTAGTTGAGAAAAAAGAGGAAAAAAATCCTTGCTTATAATTTTGTAGGAGTTTTCGGGCAATAAATTTGATAATCAGATTAACTTCTTATTCCTGTAGGTACGATTTATTTAGAAAGATGTGAAGAACCTGAGCTGGAAAAAGCAGGGGAATGTTTTTTTCTGGCAGGATGCTATAAGCTTGCAGCAGATGTATATGCGAGGGGCAGTTTTCTTGCAGAATGTTTGGATGCTTGCTCCAAAGGAAAACTTTTTGACATTGGTTTACAATACATCAGCTACTGGAAACAGCACGCTGATGCAGATGTTGGCCGAGTTAAAAGCAGCAAAAGAATAAAAAAAATCGAACAAGACTTTCTACAGAGTTGTGCTCTTCATTTTCATAAGCTCAATGATAACAAATCCATGATGAAATTTGTCAGAGCTTTTCATTCCATGGATTTGATACGCAACTTTTTGAACTCTAATGGTTGCTTTGATGAGCTTCTAATGTTGGAAGAAGAATTCGGAAACTTTATGGATGCTGCAAATATTGCAAGACTGAGAGGAGATATTCTTCGTACAGCGGATTTGTTACAGAAGGCGGGAAATCATAAGGAAGCATGTTATCTTACTCTCAACTATGTACTTTCCAACTCTCTTTGGTCAGCTGGGAGCAAAGGCTGGCCCTTAAAGCAGTTTACACAGAAGAAAGAGCTTCTTGAAAAAGCCAAGTTACTGGCTAAAAGTGAGTCGAACAAATTCTATAAATTTGTTTGTACCGAGGCATACATTTTGTCAAATGATCAGAGTGACTTATTGATCATGAATCAACAGTTAAATGCTTCTAAGAGACATCAGAGTGTTAATGGTGAAACCTTATCTGCTAGAAAGATACTGGATTTCCATCTTCATACAAATTCCTCTGAATATGTGTGGGAAGATGAATTGGTGTTAGATGAGACAAATTGTAATAAAAGGGTTTCTGTTCAGACTCTCATCTACTTTTGGAACTGCTGGAAGGATAAGATCGTGAATGTGCTCAAATATCTTGAATGTCTCAAAAGCCAGGACTTTAATGACTATAGAAGTTATGGAGATTTCTGCTTGAATTACCTTGGTGTGTGGAGGCAATACAATAATGGGAATATCATCTATCTTTTGTTGAACAGTGATGCTGAGTGGGTGAGGGATTTGGACAATAGACATGCTCTAAGAAGTGGGAAGTTGGCCTCTATCAATGTCCATCAACTTGTCTCTGCCGGAAGGAATTATTGGAGTTCTGAGTTGCTTTCTATTGGTATGAAGGTCTTGGACAATCTTGAGGCCCTGCACAAGCAATCATCCAAGAATTCACCATCTGTGTGGTGCCATGTACTATGTCCTGCTTACATGTATGAAGTTGCAAAATTTCTTTTGAGTTCCAATTATCCGAGCCTTCAGTACCATGCGAAGGTACTACAGAAATTTGTTGACCAATCAATGGAGCATTTCGTCGACTCTATTTTTCCTCTAGAGTGGCAAGAATCTCTGAATAAGAATATGATTTCTCTGAAAGGAACTGAGTTGTATAGGAATATCATCAGAGAAGTTGTTTATAAGCACATTGGTTTGAAAGGTAATCTATCATATGGGCAAATCGGAAATGCAGTGGTAATGATTCTTAGGAATGGTAAGCTAGGCAATGATGTATACGGGAGAGTTGCAAAACGGTTTGATGGAAATACACCATGGAAGGAATTTGTCGAGAGTCTCTCTTTTGATATGGGATTAGAATCTTGTCGGGGATCTGCATTGCATAATCATGATGATATGAAAGAGGTGTCTCATGTTTGGAAATTCTATAGAGCTTTGTGTGATACTTATGAAGCCAACTGGAGGAGAGCTGACTATATAACACCAGATTGTTTCCTGTATCTTATTGAGCGCCTTTTGATTTTGTTGTCTAGCTTCAAGGGATGCATTTTCACTACAAAGTCATCTTTCGTTGATTGGCTTATCTACCAGGAATGGAGCACCAATCCAACTTGTAGCTTATTTACTGATCTTCATCAATTGTTTGGAGTTGTACATGAATTTATTTTCAACATCGTTCAGCAATTCCTATACAATGAGAAGGAAACGATGGAGTGGATTAAGAAATCTTGTACAGAAATCAAGGACTACCATTCATTGGTGGTTTTGAGATTGGTTATGATAGTATGTTTGCTTCATTTGAACTTTGGAAATTCTTTAAATTTACTTGTGGACTTGCTGGGTAGAAACAATATTTCTGTAAAGTTGCCATGGGAATTTTATGATGCCCTCCGCAGAAGACGAAAACGTGACATTCAGATTGTTATTGCTGAAGCATTTGAAAAGATAGGCAATCCTCTTGTGGTTGCGAATTTGGGGGAAATTTGTTCTGAAATTGCATGTCCAGATGCAATAGTGTTAGACATGAAGGTCACCAGGCGTAAAAAGGACATATTAGGAATATTGTTTCCGGCAATTGGATTCTCTCAAGATCATGCTGGAGCTTCTTAAATGGATGCCACTATTTACAAAGGGAAGTACTGCCTCCAGACTGTTGTGCACAAAGGAAGAGTTCAAATGGTTCAACTTCAAATTATGCTTCCCTGCAGTATCTTTAAATAAATACATTGAACGTAAAAGCGGATGATCTGGTGATGAACCTTGAACAATTCTGGAAAGTATCTGAAGCAATAGATTTTGGAGACTATGGAATAGGTCCAAATAGAATTTTGTTCGAATGTTCGACTATTAAGGTAATGCCAAATTGTTTTCACATTGTCAATTACTTCAGTCTGATGCAGGTGATAAACTGCTGCTTGATTTATTCTCTTGTGTATCTTTTAGGAGGATGTGGAGAAAAGTATTCAACCTTTTATCTGCTGCAATGAATGGATGCTTTCAGAAAAACTCTTTTCATGGTGAAGATCAAAGCCGATGGAATGAAGCAACAAGCATGCTTGAAGATCTGAAACAACTTGATGGAGCACTTAATGGTGTGATGAGGTCAGTTTAAAAAGGAAGCTGATTTGCACAGTTGACAATAGCATAACAAAATCAAACTTTTTTTTTTTTTCCTTCTTTCAAGATTGTCGGTGGCACCTTATATTAGTTCTTATTTTAGAAGGCAATTGGAATCTGCATTTGTTTAGTCATGGTTGATGTATTTAGTTCTTGTTATCACTTACTTTTGAACGTATAGTTTCTTCAGTGAGTTGAAACTCAAGCACCTGTCCATGCAGGGAAAATTCACAATAGCTTATTGCAGTCAAGCAGACCAAAACTGTAACGTTTCTCAAATCAGCTGCTGCAGCAATACTCAATTGGTAAAGGCAAGTCATCAGAGTCACAGACTGTCGTTGCATCAGCTAGAAAATTTGATGTGGAGACAGCAATGCTGATAAATATAACAGTTCAAATGAGGAAAAAATGATAGCTACATTAGCAACCTATGCTTCCGAAGCTCAAGGCAGCAGTCGGAAACCTGAGAACAAGAGGGCAGGAATGAGCAAGTCCAAGAAGAACAAGAATGGGAAAGGTGATGTAGAGACTTAACTTAAGCTTTACCATTATGTTATAACTATGCACTTGGATTGGCAATATGTCTATTAAATAGAACCATCTCGTATTACTTTCATTATTCTATGGTGGTATATACTAAAAGTGATAATTTGTATGTAGGACAGTGCTAACATGTCTCCTGCTCCTCAATATTTATATGAGACAAACAATGATTATAAGATATCATCTTATAAGTATTGCCTTTTAACTGCTACAATGGGTGGATGCTTTCAAAACAACTGTTCTGACGATGATGTAGATAAAAGCCAAATGGACAAAGTAGCCAAAATGCTAGAAGAATTCAAGCAACTTTATGCTGATTTGATGATGGTTGAATTGGGACACTTATGATGTTGGGAATTTGGTACATTCAGGATTGTTATAGATTATAAATAAACTCTTGATTTGATTTAAGCTTGACGATGGTGATTTAATGTTTGCATTCTTTAGAATACCTTTGATTTAGCAATAACTTGAAAAGGTGTGGTTAATTTGCACTTTCCAGAAGTGCAAATAAAATGTGAAAAGGTGATAATGGCTTACAATGCTTATAAGGTCATAAATAACGGCTTGAAATGAAGTTATTGTTAATATTTATCTTTGCTTTCTTTTTGGGCTATAAATTTAATGTTCATATTTGAAATACTAACTAGGCAATCCAAGAAGGGGGGTGAATTGAGATTTTAAAAATTATCCTAGGCAAACCACACAATAATTTAATCTAATGCCTTAATAAATTCGAAAACAATAAATTCAATAAAAGCACAATAATAAATGAGTAAGGGAAGAGAAAGCAAACTCAAGGATTTTTACGTGGTTCGGCAATCTTCGCCTACGTCCACGCCTCCAAGCACACTGGGCTTGAGGATTTCACTATCCAAGCCTTTCCAAAGCTTCAAACGTTTACAATTGACTTCAAGGTGTCAATGAACCTTTACAACAAGAGATTATATCTCTAATTTCTTCACCCCAAGTGTTTCTCACACTTCTATCCTCACAATTTGATGAGAAATAAAAAATACAATAATGAATCTCTCTTTAAGAGTGGATATACAAATTGAAGAACAAAGATGATTTAATGAATGATGATTCACGAAGTTGAAGCTCAATATATGTTGTCTGCACTTGTTCTTGCTTGGTTGGATCTCCAAAAAATGAATTGGTTTTGAGTTTATATAGTTTGAACTCAAAAACTAGTCATTACTCACATTCTGGGCATATCCGGTTTGCCGTTTATGGAATCCGGTAAGCCGGATTTATGTTACCGTTAAGGCAAAAATTTGAATTTTGCCTATCCGGCTTGCCGGTTACGAAATCCGATAAGCCGTTTGCGTTCTGGATACATTCTGCCCAATATCCGGTTTTTCAGTTTTTATATCCGGTAAGTCAGATGCTACAGTAACCTGCACAATGCACTATTTTTTAAAATTATAATTTGACCCCAAAACTTTACAAAACTGTATTAAAGCCCAAAACGTTATGAAACTTTGCAAATAGGTCCAATTTCAGAATTTCTAAGTAATGCTTTGTCAATCCCAAAACTTTTCTGAAATTATGATATAGCCAAAAATGCTATGACACTTTTCAAATAAGTCCTTTACCAAAATTTCAAGCAATACTTATTTATTTCAAAGTTTTCAAAATTCTTTCAAATAAACCATAAACTTTGAAAAACAACCAATTTCATAAAATCATTTTTCCATTAAATATGAAACATTTATAATGTGAAAATAATGATTTATTTAAAAAAATAAAAACAATCAATTTCATAAAATCATTTTTCCATTAAATATAAAACATTTATAATGTAAAAATAATGATTTATTTAAAAAGAATATTAAATAATTTGGGCTTAAAAGATTAATCATTCTTAATCTTGTTTGTTATCATCAAAATCAATATTATGGAAACATATATGCTAACAATCTCCCCCTTTTTGATGATGACAAACATTTCATGTATTTAAAGAATGATTCCACAAATTGCTCCCCCCTAAAAATAATCTTCTCTTACAATTTGCCAATTAGCTAAATTAACATATTTAAATACATGGATTTTCTCCCCCTCATCATCAAAAAGAAAAACTTAATTGGCAAAGAAATTTTTTTTTTTATAAATTTGAAGACATGTATTCTTCTCCCCATTCATCATAAAAAAGAAAACGTAAAGGAAAAGAATAAAAGTAGCAAATTTGTTACTCATGTTGTTTGAGTAGAAATTTTGAAAGAATCTCCCCCTAACAACAAGCATCATCTCAAATACAAATTTAATAATATTACTCACAAATTATCATCATCATATAATCAAATATCAATTATCAAAATAATTACTCAAAATGCATATTATTCTCCTTCTTTTGACCACATCGAAATGAGATATTAATTTATCTCCCCCTTTGGACAATAAAAAAAATTCAAAATGCATATTATCCAAAATCATATTACATGCTCCCCCTAAATATATGGCCAATTTAAAATTTTAAAAAATGATTTTATCTAAAAACATATCATATTTGTCTCCCCCTATCAATCATCAAAACCTCAAACCAAGCACATTAATTCAAAATTATCCAAAACATAAGTAAAGAACATAACATATAACTATATCAAATCCATATAATTCAAAATAGACATATAATCCAAAATCATAGCAAACATCCATATAATCCAAAAAAAAAATAGTAAATGTTGGTGTGTTCAAATACAAGCATAAAGGATTTGAAGTGAAAAAGGATGAGATTGATGGATTTTGGAATGAAATCAAGTGAGGAGTAATCAGCTTTTAGTGAGAGAGAGAGAATCGGAATGCTGAAAGAGAGGAAGAGGAAGAACAGTCATAAAACTCACAAATCCGGCTTGCCGGATTTCACTAACCGGCTAGCCGGTTATTTGGCAGAAACATGAAAAGCCGTAAACGGCTTGCCGGATGTGTTTAACCGAAAATCCGGTTATGTTCTTAGCAAAGTATTCATGCGAATTCGGCTTTCCGATTTTGCTAACCGGTAGACTGGTTATGAGGCAGAGAGGTGGCTTAGAAAATTCGGTTTTCCGGATTGAAAATCCGGTTATCCGAATGTTGTCCCGAGAGCAATCAAAGCTAATCCGGTTATCCAGAATTTGTCCCGAGAGAAATCAATAAGAAAAAATATTTTTCCGGATGAATGGAAAGGGAATATTTGCTGCCTCTTATACTTGTACTACACACACCATTTTATTTCCGGCCTTAAAAATTGATTAATTTTAAATCATTTTGAGATTTAAAACTTTTCAATAAGCCATTTAATGCATGAGACATAAATGCATACAAGACCAAACATATGAAATCGTATCAAACAATGATGTCAATTTTATAAGTGAATGATGATATAACACAATTAACGGCACAAGAATTCACACATATAATTCATTTATCATGTATATATTTTACACAATCATGAAACATATAAGCATTCAAAGATTAATAATTCAAGCATATCACTCATTTATCAAGCTTAGGCATTATATAATCATCAAAATCAAACAAAGCTATCATGATGAGTTGACAAGCTATCATCTTATATATATAACCATGCATCATGATAAAGCACTCAATGTTAAACACAATGATAATTCAATCATGTAAACATACAAGTATACTTTCACAAATTCAATCTATTATCCATTTATCATGATCCATTCAACAAAATTAATATGGCAAGAATTATTACCAAAACAATTAAATCATCTTGCCTCATCTTTTTCTCCTAGATCATGCTCAAATGATTATCCTTACAAGCTTCATCAAGGAACTCTCCACCATTCCTTGTTTGTGGTACCTACAAAAGAATATTCAAGTTGTGCCCTTTGGTACCCAAATGCTCTTAGGTCCTTGAGTGTTAGCAATGGTTCCTTTTCGAACCCAAACACATTTTACTCCATAATATACTTTTCTTTTAATAGGACAACCAAGGTTCATGTGACCGTTTTGATTACAATAATGACATACAACTTGATTGTTAATAGATGTACTCTTCACAAAGTAGTTCTTATAATACTTTTGTTTCAAATTTGGCTTATAACCAAGTCCTCCTTTATCAAACACACATTTTTGTGAATTAATCAAGTTATCCAACATCTTTTGCCCATTTGTAAATTTTAAGACAATCTAATTTAACTCATTGCTCTTCTTCTTAAGCATTTCATTTTCCTTTTTCAAGTCATCTATGTGATATTCTAGATGCTCGTGTGAAGTACTAGGTTTCTCATTTGATAATGCAACTCTATCATGCAATGTTTTATTCTCTAATTCTAGGCATGTAATCTTTGCACATAGAGATTCATTTTCATTTTTGAGCTCTACCATTTTCTTTTTAAGACATGCATTCTTTTTACCAATTTTTATCCAATTATCATGCAATTCTTTAAAAGCATCATATAATTCATCATAAGTAAAAAGATCATTTACCTCATCAAGTTCATCAACCGATTCATCTTCAATTGCCATGAGAGCTAGATTTGTCATTTTTTGATGCTCTTCATCATCACTTGTTTCCTTATCGCTATCATCCCATGTGGCTACCATTGCTTTCTTCTTGAGCTTGTTGAGAAGAGGACATTCCATTCTTATATGGCCAAGCTTCTTGCACTCATAACATTTGATTAATTCCTTCTTCTCCTTTCGGTTCTTGAGGTCTCTAAATTTTCTTCGCTCACCGGATTTCTTAAAAAGTTTTCTGAACCTCCTAGCCAGTATATCCATCTCCTCCTCATCCAGCTCGCTTTCCTCATCACTCACCTGTTTCGAGGCTTTGAGAGCAATGTTTTTCTTCTTCTCCTCATTGCCTCTTTCGGCTGCCAAGTCTTCCTCATAAGAAATAAGAGAACCAATTAAATCATCAATAGGTAAGATATTTAAATCCTTGTCTTCCTCAATGGCAGTCCTTTTTGGTCTCCATTCCTTAGGTAGCGACCTAATAATTTTCTTAACCTTCTCGCTATTTGAAAAAGTCTTTCCTAGGGCTCCTAGAGTGTTCACTATGTCTGTAAATCTAGTATACATAGAATACACACTCTCATTTTTTTTCATTTGGAACAATTCATATTGCCGAGTGTACCTACTAATTTTAGACTCTTTCACTTGATTTGTGCCTTCATAAACAACTTCAAGTTTGTGCCAAATTTCATTAGCACTCTCACAACTAGATACTCTATGAAATTCTTTCTTATCTAGTGCACAAAACAAGGCATTCATAGCTTTGGAATTTAGAGTAGCTTTTCTCTTTTTCAATTCATTCCATTTCCGTGAAGGTTTTGGAATATCTTCCCCGACTTCGTTTTTAGTCAAAGGCATAAATGGACCATCACAAACAATTTCCCAAATTTCATAATCTAAGGCTTGTAAATAAATTCTCATCCTAGTTTTCCAATATGGGTAGTCATTACCGTCAAAGAACGATGGTCTAATTGTGGATTGTCCTTCCCTAAAGATTGAGTCATTATGGGTTGTCATGGATCTTTAACTCTAGACGGTTAAGTCTACACTAGAGAACCTTGCTCTGATACCAAATGAAATACTAACTAGGCAATCCAAGAGGAGGGTGAATTGGGATTTTAAAAATTATCATAGGCAAACCACACAACAATTTAATCTAATGCCTTAATAAATTCGAAAACAATAAATTCAATAAAAGCACAATAATAAATGAGTAAGGGAAGAGAAAACAAACTCAAGGATTTTTACGTGGTTCGGCAATCCCCGCCTACGTCCACGCCTCCAAGCACACCGGGCTTGAGGATTTCACTATCCAAGCCTTTCCAAGGCTTCAAACGTTTACAATTGACTTCAAGATGTCAATGAACCTTTACAACAAGAGATTATATCTCCAATTTCTTCACCCCAAGTGTTTCTCACACTTGTACTCTCACAATTTGATGAGAAATAAAAAATACAACAATAAATCTCTCTTTAAGAGTGGATATACAAATTGAAGAACAAAGATGATTTAATGAATGATGATTCATGAAGTTAAAGCTCAATATATGTTGTGTGCACTTGTTCTTGCTTGGTTGGATCTCTAAAAAATGAATTGGTTTTGAGTTTATATAGTTTGAACTCAAAAACTAACCGTTACTCACATTCTGGGCGTATCCGGTTTACCGTTTATGGAATCTGGTAAGCCGGATTTATGTTACCGTTAAGGCAAAAATTTGAATTTTGCCTATCCGGCTTGCCGGTTACGAAATCCGATAAGTCGTTTGCGTTCTGGATACATTTTGCCCAATATCCGGTTTTTCAGTTTTTATATTCGGTAAGCCGGATGCTACAGTAACCTACACAGTGCACTATTTTTTAAAATTACAGTTTGACCCCAAAACTTACAAAACTGTATTAAGGCCCAAAACGTTATGAAACTTTGCAAATAGGTCCAATTTCAGAATTTCTAAGTAATGCTTTGTCAATCCCAAAACTTTCTGAAATTATGATATAGCCAAAAATGCTATGACACTTTTCAAATAAGTCATTTACCAAAATTTCAAGCAATACTTGTTTATTTCAAAATTTTCAAAATTCTTTCAAATAAACCATAAACTTTGAAAAACAACCAATTTCATAAAATCATTTTTCCATTAAATATGAAACATTTATAATGTGAAAATAATGATTTATTTAAAAAGAATAAAAACAATCAATTTCATAAAATCATTTTTCCATTAAATATAAAACCTTTATAATGTAAAAATAATGATTTATTTAAAAAGAATATTAAATAATTTGGGCTTAAAAGATTAATCATTCTTAATCTTGTTTGTTATCATCAAGATTAACAATCTTATTCTTGCAGGTAGGATTTCTTTAGAAAGATGTGAAGAGCCTGAGTTGGAAAAATCAGGGGTATGCTTTTTTCTGGCAGGACAGGATAAGTTATATGCCAGGGGCAATTTTTTATCAGAATGTTTGGATGTTCGCTCCAAAGGAAAACTTTTTGACATTGGTTTGAAATGCATTAACTAGTGGAAACAACATGTTGGTTTGCTTAGAAGCAGCAAAGAAATCGAAAAAAATGAACAAGACTGTCTATGGAATTGTGCTCTTCATTTTCATAAGCTCAATGATAACTGTGGGAAAACACCTAGCTCTGTTTTACTATAAATATCTGATGCCTTAGAATTAAATATACATAGATACAAACATATCTATGCATATATAGAAAAAAAAAAAAACACATATATATATATATATATATATATATATATATATATATATATATATATGTATGGGAAAGTGATCACGGGTGCACGATTAAGATGTGGGAAAGGGAGCTGGGCTGTGGGGCTCACAACTCCCTAGTTTGGATCGTGCATGACAGGATGCACCTGATAGCTATTATGTATATAGCTAGTCGTTAAAGTATGCAAAATTATTAGAAATGTGAATTATTATTGTTTCTTTGAACTCTAAAATCAGAAGGAATAATGACACCAATTAGCAAACCCAACAACGATGAATAATAGCTAGAGTTTAGCATCCTTGTTAATTAATCCAGAGTTGAACCCACTAACTTGAAAAATCAGCCGTTATTTTACAACCATAAACCAGAAAGTTGCATATCACAACCCTAAAGTTGTTACCCAGTTAGCGAACATAAATTTGCATAGAAAGTACTGTCCTTAAAACTAAATTTCGCATTTCAAATGAAGGTTTTTTTTTGTGTAAAAGAGACAAATACAGTCGTTTGATCTTCATGGCACAATGACACTATGACGAGATTGCACTCCCAACCACAACAACTTAGAACTACACCAAAAAAAAAAAAAAAATTGAAGACGAAATATGAGATAGAAGTATAAGGCAATAATTAGAACATTTGGATTGTTGTTGTTGATGTTGAAATCTGGTCACCCTCGGCCTGGCCAGATTGTATCACCAACAGTTATGCTGACAATGACGAAGAGGCTGCACTCCACTAACCTTAGCAATTGCCCGAGCTTTTAGGGCTCAAATTACTCTTCCTTTTCTTTCCAAACCTGCGTTCACAGAAACCAATCAGAGACGCCGATGGTTTTTCCGACGTAAACCCTCCAATGCTTAAGTCAGTATATGGAGTTTACGAGAAAACTATATAATTTATGGTTGCGCACACTCACTGCGAAGTTCTTAAAGTAAAATCTATTTAAGGTTGTTATGTAGTAATGCATGGTATCAATTCGGCAGAGTTTTCCCCTTCTCTTTTTTTTGTGTGTCCCTTTCTATCTCTTTTTTCTCAGCTTTTATATATAGTTTTTCCATGTTTCTAGACCCTTCCCATGTCCGTTAGACGTGGGTGATCAGGGGCCTCAAGGAGCCTTCAACCACCGAATGTGGATAAACGTGGGTAATCGTGTCCTCTCCAGCGGTTTATGGCATGGAGAAACTGTCGCGTGGGTGTGAGAACATACCTTTCTTCTGAGTGACAAGAACTAGGTCAGTATGAACTTTCTGGTCAGTATGAACTTCTGGTTAGTGTTCGTTTTTTATCGGTACGTGCTCCGTAATGGAATGCTACCAGGAATCTATTCATAACATTCAGCCGATGAGATTTTCCCCCAGGTGGGAAATGGGGAGATGCTTGACTGGTACTTTTTATTACTTAATACCAGTCCCCCAATTTCTGGTATTACGAGTGAAACGAGTTAAGACCAGAAATTAAGAGTTGAACCTGGTCGCCTCTGGGTTGCGTCTTCCCAGTTCTTGTTTTATTGTGATGAATCTGAGACAGTGTTTTATGCTTGGGGGATTTCTGGTCAAGGTATAGATATACACAAGTGCTTCCTCATTCCCTGCCAAGCTGATGACCTATCACATCATCTTAAATGCCGATGACGTGGCCCTTTTCACCCTCTGCATTTGAAATTTGAAACGACGGCTTATCTGTCCTCGATATACGGCGATTGAAACGACACATGCGTTACTCAAACGCTTCTACTCTCTCTCCTATGTTAAATCCCTAATCCAAAAGTTTTGTTGCGTTTTGTTTTCCGTCACTTTGCCGTAAACCAACTCTCTTTCTGGAATTAAACGTATTTTCTACGCCGAAGATTTTCTTTTGCTTGGCTCTCTCACCTTCACAACAACGCCACTAGTGCCGATCTATCTCAGGTATCGCCCTTAACCCTATCTCTGGTTGTTATTGCTTGGGTTTTGTATTGTTCTTTTGTACCAATACATTTAGATTTGTTGTATTTTTTCTTTTAAGACTTCACTATGTCAAGATGAAAAGGAAAAATAATTGCAGTTGAAAGTGATGAAGAGATAGATTCTTACCCTAATTTGTTAAGACCCACTGATCCCCAAAATCCTTCTAGCAACGTAGGCCCTTCTTCTAATATGGTTACCCTTAAGTACCCTCGACCAGAAGCTGTTCTGCCTCCTTCTGACTGTGAACCTAGTGGGAATCGCGGTGGCCAAGCATCGGGTTCCGGTGAGAATCATGGTTCTGAGGGGGCTAAGATCCCTGAAGAAAAAGATGGTGACAAGGAGAGTAGTTCTGAGCCGAGCCGACCTCAGGTGTGCCACTAGTCATACTGACCTACTCAAACTGAGAAGCTTGTATAATATTCCTGAGGATGTCCTCCTAACAATCTCTGGAAAATGTGATATTCCTAGTCGGCCTCCTAAGGGCTATGTAACTTTGCATATGGAGAACTTCAAACTAGGTGCTAGGTTGCCCCTTCAGCCCTACTTTGCCAGGATATTAGGTGGCATGCATCTGGCTCCTGGTCAGTTACACCCAAACAGGTGGAGGGTACTCTCGGCCCTTTTTGTATTATGGGAACGATGTCAGCTCGGGGAGCCTTTCCTTGTGGAGATAAAGAACTTGTACCAACTGAGGAGCAGTCCAAAGGAAGCAGGTTAGTACTACTTTATGTTAAGCTATGCGAAGAGGAAACTTATCATCAGTTTTCCCTCATCGTGTAAAAACTAGAAGAACAAATTCTTCTTTACCAGGGGAAACTGGTGCCCAGCGATTCATTCGCATGGTGGTGATATTCACTTTCCCACGCGTTTTGTCAACCCAGGTCATTTATTTTTCTTTACGCTTCACGTCTTTAGTCATCACTTATTTGTTTCTTTAACCTTGTCTATGCTTTCAGACTCGTGGGGCCTGATCAGCAAACTTGACGACGATCTGCTACTCAAGGTTGAAACCACTCTGGTGAACGCCTCCAACTGCCAGGATCTCTTATCCCCGACAAATCTTCTCGAACTGGTCTGTAGACGTTGTTGTCGAGATGGATAACAAGATCCTCAGTGCCATGTCAAGGAAGCGTGCTCGGGTGTTGGGCGAATCCAGCAATGCCCTCTCTCCTCAGAAGAAAAACCATATCGGTCCTTCCAAAACCCTAGCTCCTGCTCTGCCCCCTTCTCCGCCTCCAAAGAACGGTGGAGATAAGCTTCGTGACAAGAGTCCCGAGGTCAATATTCAATCCGGAGATCGGACCTCGCTGACTCTGCTTCGAGACCAGGGTGACCATTTGACCTTGTACCTGAAGGATTACGTCAGATCAGTGGGGCCTAAAATGGTCAAAGACATTGAGAACATGAGTCTTGGCGAGCTGGGAGGCTCTATCTAGAGGGTCGCTTTTAAGCTTGCCACTCTAGTTTCCTACTATAAGGGTCACGAGAGGAAGCAACACGCGGAGATTCAAGACCTGAAGAAAAAGGTTGAATCTGCTGATTGCTCTAAAGAGAAGATGCTCGATCTGCACAGGCATGTTATAGACCTGGAGGAGAAAATGGCTATTGCTGAGTCCAAGTCTTCTAAGCTTGAAAGTGAGTTGGCTGATTTGAAGTCTAATTTCGAGGCTGCCCAAAGCGAGCAGGACACTTAGAAGACGGCCTACAAGGAGCAAATCAAGTCCTTGGACAAGTAGATAGTTGAGATTATGGGTAAACCTGCTGACGTGGATGACCGACTGGATGCGGAGTATGATTTTGGGCTCGCCTTTTGCTATAAATGCATCATGTTCGTGCTCAAGAAAGAATATCTGGAGCTGAACATGGGTAAGCTGGAGGCAGGCGTGCAAGGAGTATATGGCTGAGCAGGGCCAATGGGATAAGGGTCAGGGGGACCAAGATCAGGATGCTGCTCCTTCAAGTGGGGAGTAGGAAAAAGAAACAGAGGATCAAGCTTTGGGAGTGGGTCAGGAGTCAGTACCTGCTCCTTCAGAAGTCGCCGGTCCCTCTCGGTCTGAGGTTGCGGATCCCCCTTCCTTTGAAGCTGCTGAGCCTCATAATCCATGAATTTTGTTCTCTATGTAAATCATAAACTTTCTGCTTGTTCACAACCGTCAGAACTTTTATAGACTCGTAGTGCTTTTCTAATCGTTTCCTTGTTAAATTTATCTTTATCCATTGCCTTGGAAAGCAATTTTGGAATTGTGCCTGCTTGTCCTTAGGCTATTCTATGCCTTAACAAACTTGGTAGATTCCCTAGGCGACGGAGCAGGAATAGGCAATTCTTTTGCCTTAACAAAAATTTGTTTAATTTGTCTGCTCGTCCTTAAGCGACTGACCAGGAATAAGCACATATCTGCCTTAATATAATTTGTTTAATTTGCATGCTCGTCCTTAAGCGACTGAGTAGGAATAGGCAACTCTTTTGCCTGAGTGAATCTTGTAGAATTTGCCTACTAGTCCTTTAGGCGACCGAGCAGGAATAGGCAACTCTTCTGCCTGAGTGAATCTTATAGAATTTGCTTGCTGGTCCTTTAGGCGACCGAGCAGGAATAGGCAACTCTCTTGCCTTAGCGAATTTTGTAGAATTTGCCTGCTGGTTCTTTAGGCGACCGAGTAGGAATAGACAACTCTTTTCCTTAGTAAAATTTATTAAATTTGCCTGCTCGTCCTTGGGTGACTGAGCAGGAATAGGCAACTCTTTTGCCTTAGTAGAATTTGTTCTATCAAGATGGCTATGAACTAAATTCATCTCTATTAAATTTCTTGCGGGTTACAACAGGTAGAGCACACGCACATGCTACAGCTTATTAATACATCTAATGGAAATAACTTAATGAGAAGAAATTTCATAAAGTACTTTGCTTACTAGAAATATTTCTTTAAGTGCTCGGCGTTCCATGATCTTTTCACCTCTTGTCCATTTGGGTAGGCCAGCTTATAGGCTCCTGGGCCAGTTGTTCGCACCACCCTGTACAGGCCTTCCCAGTTTGGGCCAAGAACGCCCTGGTTAGGATCTTTTGTGTTCTGGTTCACCTTTCTGAGTACCCAATCCCCAGCTCGAAATTGCCTTATGCGTACATTCTAGTTGTAGTAGCACATGATCCTCTGCTGGCACTGAACTAACTTCCGCGAGGCTTTTTCCCTTTTTTCCGACAGCATATCTAGGTTCATACATATTTGCTTGTCATTCTGCTCCTCATTGAAGTATTCTGTCTGGTGCGTTCCTACTCCAATTTTTTATGGGACCATAGCCTCGTGACCGAAGGCTAAAGCAAATGGGGTTTCTCCAGTTGCGATTTTGTGTGTTGTCCGGTAGGCTCATAACACTCCTGGTAGTTCATCAACCCAAGCTAGCTTCTTCTCTCCCAGCCTGGTTTTCAGGAACTTCTTTATGACCTTGTTAGCTGCTTCTACCTGCCCATTTTCTTGGGGATGTGCCGGAGAACAAAACTTTAACTTTATGTCCAAGTTTTGGCAAAACTCTCTGAAGTTATAGTTGTCAAATTATCTCTCATTGTCCATTATGATTGCATAGCGGATTCCGTATCTGCAAATGATGTTCTTTCAGATAAAACCGATTGTTTTCTTCTATGTGATTTGGCTAAGGGCTTCCACTTCCACCCATTTTGTGAAGTAGACTATAACAACGATTGCATGTGTTGTGGCTCCTCGGCCTTTGGGTAATGGATCAATCTGGTCAATCCCCCATTAGGCAAAAGGCCAAGGGGATGACATAGCGGTTAGTTTTTCTGGGGGCTGAGCAAGGATATCTGAGAAACTTTGGCAGGCTTTGTAACTTCTAGTCATTTCCTTCGCATCCTAATGCATAGTCGGCCAAAAATATCCCTATCGTAGCGTTTTGAACGCTAAAGTCCTTGCTCCTGAATGATTGTCACATATTCCTTCATGTATTTCCCTTAGCACATAATTTGCTTCCTCGTCATCTAAGCATCTTAGGAGGGGTAAGGTGAACCCTCGGCAGTAAAGTACTCCATCAAGTAATGTATACCTTGCTGCTCGACATTTCAACCTCTTTGCTTGCTTTTTATCCGCTGGTAAGACGCCATCAGGGATATATGAGAGAATTGGGTCCATCTAAGATCTTTCGGCGTCCACTCCCATTACTTATATTTCTTCTCCAATGCTTGACAAAGTTCTCACTTTTAATGGGACTGACTTGGGCAATTTAGGGTCTGAAGTCGCAGCTATTTTGGCCAGCATATGGGTTCGGTAGTTCTCTGTCCTTGCTATATGCTTTATTTCAACCCCTCGGAAAAGCCCAATCATCTGCTTTGCCTTCTTTAAATACAACTCCATCTTTTCTCATTTTGCCTGAAAATGCTCATTGAACTGATTACAGACCAGTTGGGAATTTGCTCGGATCTCTACCATTTCTGCTCGTAATGCATGTGCCAGCCTAAGCCTAGTAATGAAGGCTTCGTACTCTGCATGGTTATTCGTGAGCTGAAACTCAAACTTTACTACATAAAAAACCTCGACCCCCTCTGGGCTCCGTATCACCACCTCTGCTCCGAATCCTTGTTCACTGTGTGATCCATCAACCATTATCAATCACACCCCCTCTGGCCTTTCTTGTTTAGCCGACTGCTCCTCGTGAACCCCTTCATTTGGTTCTGTACAGTTCACTACAAAATCGCCCAAGGCTTGTGCTTTGACAGCTCCTCGGGGTCGGTAAGTTATGTAAAATTCACTCAGCTCCACAGACCATTTCACTAAGCAACCAGAGGCGTCTGGTTTCAGGAGCATTTGCCAAAGAGGTTGATCAGTTGTTACCACTATCGGGTGCACTTGGAAGTATGGTCTGAGTTTCCATGCTGCTGTTATCAAGGCCAGTGCCCATTTTTCCATCGCGGGGTACCTAGTTTCCGCGTCCACCAAGGCCTTGCTGGTGTAGTACACTGGATGTTGCTTTCCTTCATCTTCTCTAACCAACATCGAACTGGTAGCCCACTTGGAGACAGCCAAATATAAGTACAACGCGTCACCCTCTCTGGGAGCTGATAGTAGTGGGGCACGGGCGAGATATTTTTTTAGCTGCCCAAATGCCTCCTCGCATTCTGCCGTCCACTCTATTTTTCTCCCTTTCTTTATGATTTAGAAGAAAGTGTGGCATTTATCTGTGGCCCTTGAAATAAATCGGTTTAGTGCTGCCAGCTTCCCTGTGAGGCTCTGCAGCTCCTTGACTGTTCGAGGAGACTTCATTTCAACCACGGCCCGTATTTTTTCTGGGTAGGCCTCTATTCTTCGATAGCTCACCTGGAATCCCAAGAACTTACCTGAACTAACTCAAAATGCACATTTCTCAGGATTTAACTTCATTCGATATTTCCTCAACTGGTCGAAGGTTTCTTCCAAATGCCGTACATAATCTACTGAGTTTTTAGACTTTGTAATCATGTCATCTATGTACACCTCCATGGTCTGTCCGATCAATGGCTTGAAGATCATATTCACTTACCTCTGATGGGTTACCCCTGCATTTTTCAAGTCAAATGGCATTACCCTATAGCAAAACAGACCCATGTTAGTTATAAACCTGGTGCTCTCCTCATCTTGTTTGTCCATGGGTATCTGGTTATATCCAGAAAAGGCATCTATAAAACTGAGCAGGCAATGACCCGTCGTTGAGTCAACCAATTGATCTATTTTAGGCAAGGGGAAACCGTCCTTTGGGCATGCTTTGTTGAGGTTTGTGAAATCCACAAACATTCTCCACTTTCCGTTTGCTTTCTTTACCAACACCACGTTGGAAATCCATTCTGGATATCTGGCTTCCCTTATGAATCCTGCTCGTAACAATTTTTCTACCTCTGCATTTATGGCCTCGTACCTTTCCTGATTAGAAGCAGGAAAGAAATTGAAAAAAATGAACAGTACTTTCTATGGAATTGTGCTCTTCATTTTCATAAGCGCAATGATAACTGTAGGAAACACCTAGCTCTATTTTACTATAAATATCTGATGCCTTAGAATTAAATATACATAGATACAAACATATCTATGCATATATAGAATAAAGCAAAATGCCATATATATATGTATGGGAAAGTGATCACGGGTGCACGATTAATATGTGGGAGAGGGAGCTGGGTTGTGGGGCTCACAACTCCCTAGTTTGGATCGTGCATGACAGGATGCACCTGATAGCTCCTATGTATATAGCTAGTCTTTAAAGTATGCAAAATTATTAGAAATGTGAATTACTATTGTTTTTTTTAACTCTAAAATCAGCATGAATAATGATACCAATTAGCAAACCCAACAACGATGACTAATAACTTGAGTTTAGCATCCTTGTTAATTAATCCAGAGTTGAACCCACTAACTTGTAAAATCAGCCGTTATTTTACAACCATAAACCAGAAAGTTGCATATCACAACTTTAAAGTTGTTACCCAGTTAGCGAACATAAATTTGCATAGAAAGTACTGTCCTTAAAACTAAATTTCGCATTTCAAATGAAAGTTTTTTTGTGTAAAAGAGACAAATACAGTCGTTTGATCTTCATGGCACAATGACACTATGATGAGATTGCACTCCCAAGCACAACAACTTAGAACTACACCAAAAAAAAAAAAAAATTGAAGACGAAATATGAGATAGAAGTATAAGGCAATAATTAGAACATTTGGATTGTTCTTATTGATGCTGAAATCTGGTCACCCTCGGCCCGACTAGATTGTATCACCACCAATTATGCTAACAATGAAGAAGAGGCTGCACTCCACTAACCTTAGCAATTGCCCGAGCTCCTGGGGCTCAAATTACTCTTCCTCTTCTTTCCAAACCTGCGTTCACAGAAACCAATCAGAGACGCCGGTGGTTTTTCTGGCATAAACCCTCCGATGCTTAAGTCAGTAGATGGAGTTTATGGAAAAACTATATAATTTATGGCTGTGCACACTCACTACGAAGTTCTTAAAGTAAAATCTATTTAAGGTTGTTATGTAGTAATGTCTAGTATCAATTCGGCAGAGTTTTCCCCCTCTCTTTTTTTGTGTCCCCTTTTATCTCTTTTATCTCAGCTTTTATAGATAGTTGTTCTATGTTTCTAGGCCCTTCCCATGTCCATTAGACGTGGGTGATCAGGGGCCTCAAGGAGCCTTCAACCGCCGAACGTGGATAAACGTGGGTAATTGTGTCCTCTCCAACAGTTTGGGGTATGGCGAAACTATCACGTGGGTGTGAGATCGTACCTTCCTTTTGAGTGACAAGAACCATGTCGGCATGAACTTTGGGTCGGTATGAACTTCTGGTCGGCGTTCGTTTCTTGTCGGTACGTGCTCCGTAATGGAATGCTACTAGGAATCTGTTTATAACATTCAGCTGAGGAGATTTGCCCCCGGGTGGGAAATGGGGAGATGCTTGACTGATACTTTTTATTAATCAACAATTCTCTTCTCTTTTTGTTATTGCAGTAGGCATCAATAAAGATTTTGTATGTCTCTCTTCTGTCTATAGACCTTTTCCTAATTCAATTGAATTAGTCACTCACTTTCCTTATTTAATTTGAATTAGTCATCCTTAAATCTCATAATTTAATTCAACTTGAATAGTGTAAATCATATGTAAATTTGACTTATTTAACTGTAATTTGTAGTTAAATCAAACACATGACTGATTTCAAATCGAACAGAAAAATAACTATGTGCTCTCACTTCTCTCCAATGTAGGATAATAGTATTTTGAAATATCTATATAATTCCAATAAAAATTTCATTATATAAGTATTTGTCAGCTTTTCTTTATTCCTTTAGTTTACTTGAGAATTAAGGACCACTCAAATGAAAGGGTTAGATTAAGGAGGAATTATAGAGTATCTAAAAGGTATTAGATCATTTAATGCATGCATGACATGTAAAATTGAATTTTATATAAATACCACTTACATATTAAATTTTCAAAATAAATACACATATATTATAATATTATTTATGTATTGTATGGCTAACATGATATTGCAAAGAATTAGGTTGAGAATAGAATAATTTGATGGTAGTTTTCATATTTGGCGTTAGTATTTTATTCTTGCATATAACATGTAATTGTGTGACATGTTTTTACTCTTGATCCAATTAATTGAGTGCATGGTAATGTGTTTACCGCACAATCCCACTAAACACTCCCATCATCATCATTATTATTTTTATTATATTGATTTAAAGAGTAGTACTGGGAAATGCGTTGGAAAGCATTTAACGAACTTTTCTGCCATTCAGTACAGTCCAGATATGCCTAATTAACACTCTCACTCAAATGGGAGGATTTGAGATCATCGAACGGTAGAATTGCAAGGAATTTTTCTTTTTAATATCTTTGTAAGGAGATTGTGTGCCTGCCCCACAAAACTGAAGCAGCTTCTCTTTGTAAGAAAATTGTTAATTTGCTTGCGTCCACAAAATTATTAAAGAACTTGAAAGAACATAACAGTGAAATGTATGCATGCTTCTTACAATATGACATTTTGCCCAAAAGGAGACACGCCGTTTTGGAAGTTGTTATACAATTTTTTTTTTCTGTGCCTCTGGAAATTAATGAGTAGAGAAAGAGATGAAGGCGGCAGCACTACGAAGGTCAAGAAAAACGACATTATTAATGGGTCATTTCTTTCTATTTTCATGGATGTAGATCGTGTGGGCGTGGCTATGTTTCTAATGGTTTTGTGTTTCATTGGAGCCATGGGTGATGTGTTCTTAACACCTTTAATGACATTTCTGACAGCTAGATTGATGATAACTGTTGGGAATGCATCAAGTCTCACTTTAGATAGTTCACTCGTAAACTACTATTTACTTCTCTCATCTTTCTTTCTTGATGCACACGTTTTATTCATTAGAATAAACTTAATTATTGTATATATATTAAGAAAAATGATATTTCACCACCAACAAATACTATCATGATAGAAACAACTGCACTGTAATATAAAGAGTGTTTTGTTTTTGTATGCTACTATGATAATGCAGCATGAACAATTTTTCATTTCTATCTTGATGATATTCAAATATCAGACTCATATATTAAAAGGTATAAATTAATTAATTTCTCTGCACAATAGAATGCATTGATAGTTTTCTACACTGCTTGTCTGGAATGGATTGCTGCTTTCCTATGATGGTTTTATAATTTATTGATCTGAATTAAATTTGTTCAAGATTTATAAAATAATAAATAATCTTAGGTATTATTCTTTTAATTGTTTTTAGAGGGATATTTTTGGACGAGAACAGGTGAAAGACAAACAACAAATTTAAATGTGACAAGATGTGACAAATTTAAAGACAAGCAACAAGGATGAGAGCTATCTATTTGAAAGCAATCTCAAGGCAAGATATTGGACACTTTGATTTAAACGTGACAAGCACTGCATTGTTGAGATTCTCAAGTATTTCTAAATGATACCCTTGTGATTCAAAATGTCATCAACAAAAAGGTCTAATAGTAACTAATTTAATATCATTTGATTAACTTTAATTTTACAACAAAATAAAGTGGTTAATTGTTGTATAAATTTTATTGTACTCGCAAACATAAGAATCTATTATATTATAGATTTATGGTGATAAGTGTTGATTCCACGAAGAGATAGAATTAATCATGTGTAAGATTAATTTTCCAAGTTCGTTTGTGAATTGTTTGGATGTAATTTTTGAGTAGTATTAAAAAAAGGATGAGAATAAATTAAAGATGAAATAATGTAAATGGAGCATTTGAGTCTTTGAATTCACACACAACGCTTCACCATGAGCTTAATTTTCCTTTTTAGTTCTAATTAATTTATGAGGGAGGTACTTCCACTCCTCATAGTCCTCATTCTAGTAAATGTAGTATCAAGCACTCATTGTACCAAGGCAAAATAATCTTCAGCTAATTGTGGTGTCAAGTACATGTTATGCCAAAGTGATAATAATCCTACTGTCGACAATGTGATAAGACCGTCTACTAAATAATTTAGATGTATTCTCTGTCAATGAGTCAACATAAACCTCTAATATTAGAAGGGAGTTTTTGGCTAATAAATATAGTGTAAAGTGTTCATCATACTAAACAGTAATGATCTTACACTAAGGAGTCAGTATACCGTGTGTAAAATCTATACAAGATTATTATTGTCTATCAATTATGAGTCAAAACAATCCACATATATTAGAGAGAGAGAGAGAGAGAGAGAGAGAGAGAGTTAATAAACTTATCAAACTAAGCCCGTGGATCATGTTGAGGCTTCATTTTCAGCTCAAGCCTGAAACTAAATTAGCCACTTATATTGAACTATGAGTAAAATTATGGACAAATAATTACATGAGATGGAGTTAAAATTTAGATTCAGAACGGTCTAATTAGGGGACAACGAGTAAATCATGTCTATTGGATGAAAACAACTTAGATACTTAGAATTACACCAAGTGACAAGTTCTGATTGGATGGACCATGTCACTAAGCTATGATTCGGTTACTTGCATGTAAAATACGAAAGAATTTTCAGACTCCAATGCTCAGAATCAAGGATCTTAACTTAATTTTCCATTATTCACTAATGTAATGCTCCCAAGCTACTCACAGTAGGTGCAATTGCTATTCAAGGCCAGAATTGCTATTTGCCAAACCAGCTATAATTAATGCTTCAACATGAGTTTATATGGGTTAGATCAATGCCTAGATAATCTTATGCTATTTGCCAAATCCTTCTCAATTGAAAGAATTTTCTCTAGTCAATCCTAGAGAGACATATGGATGGATCCAAGTCCTTCGAAAATAATTGTCAACTATTTTACGTTTGAATGGGAAAAATAGAAATTTTTAACTTTTGCATGAATGAAATAGATTTGAAAAAAAAAATAAGAATATATCTTAAAATTTCCCTATTGCATATACTTAATTATTATAATTATATATAGTCATAACATCTTTGTATTTTTTTATTTAATTGTAATTTCTATTTTTTTAACATTAAAAGAAGTTTTTTAAATATTTTTTAGTTATTATTTTAGATTATGTTTGGCCTGTGTTAGAGTGCAATTTATGCACTAGTTTTGCATTGTTTACTTCCTTTAATATCGATGTTTTGCACTTAATAACAGTGATTTACTTGTGTTTTATTTTTGTAGATGCAATTCTATTGATTGATGCTAAAATTGAGCTACAAGATGATGCTTGAGGATAATTGTTTTCTTGGAGAAATTATGAGCTTCAGAAGAACTTTGTTGATAAAGCGTGGGCGCGTGTTGTCAACTAAGGACCTGCAGTTTTTATTTTAACGTGTTTTATCTTTTTGGTTATTTTTGTAAATTTGAATTTAATATTTAAATAATGTTTTAGATATTAGTATTTTATTTTTGGAAAAACTCTATAGGAGAAGAGGAAGGAGACGTGAAAAACAAAAGGGGAGAAAAGAAGAAACCCTAGATCTAATTTTTCTCTTCTCTCTATGAAGAACTAAACCTATTATTCTGATTAAAGGTTAATAAAGCTTTGATTCATCATTACTGTGAGATCTTTCTTCTGCTTTAATTATTTTATTGCTTTTTGGGTATTTGTTTATTCTCTAAATTATTGTCATGATTATGTTTGTTAATTAGATAATTGGCCACTATTTAATTATCAACTTAATTTATTGTCAATTAAAAGATTCATCGTATGAAGATTTTAATGTTTGTGACAAATAGCATAGCAGTGCGTTGTGTTATGAGAATAAACAATCTAATTTAAATGAACCATCGTATGCGTTTGTTGATTAGGATTTGGGTCTCTCTGGTTTTTCAGGCTGTCAATTGATTAAACCATATGATCGTATCTAGGGTTGTCTATTGATTAAGAAAATAACCAATGGTCGTACCTTGGTTATCGACTAGTTAAGGAGAGATTGGTTATTAGAGGGTCTCAGTAGCTATAACCGGTCTATTCATAAGTAGTAATGATTTATATTTGAATCAATGATCAGTAGTCGAATCAAGCTGAGTTAATTCCTTCAACCAAAGCTTTTCCCAATTTGAATTACAATTTGAATTTGCATTCTTGTTATTTTAATTTGATTTTTATTATTGTCAACAATCCCCCATTTTTTCATTTTACATTTTAAAAGGATTTAAATAATTATTGATCTCTATAGACACGACCCTGCTCAATCACTATACACAATTTATTTAGAGTATGTATTTATTTTTGTTGGCTTCGACAACCATCAGCCTGCCTACGGACATGTTTTTTAAGCACTTATGCTAAGCTCAAGTTTTAACTAAAAAGTCAGGCTTGGCTATAAGGGTTGGGAGATACTTAACAAATAAAAGAGAAATTTTTTTATTTCAACAATTTTTTTTTAATATTTATTTAATCAGTCCATATAATATATTGAAAGTTGTAAATCCTTTAAGCCCAATTTTTAAAACCTAATCTTATAAAAATAAAATTTTATGAACTATAAATTTATAAAACATAATAAAAAAATAAAAAATGTAAAACATAACATCTAGGCGCTTGGATGAATAAGCCAACTAGGTTTTGCCATCCCAAATTTAAAAATAATATTAATTAATTAATAAATCACTTTGTTATCTTTTAGGTTTAGATCACATGATTATTATTATTATTATTACTACTACTATTATTACTATTACTAAATTGATTGCAATAGGCATTACAATCACATATTTATTAGAAATGTAAAAATCTAGAAATCTACAAACTCGAACTCATGCCCTCAACCTTCAATTTATCTTATTACAAGCCCATATTTAATGTATGGGTTATGAGAATCCAGAATCAAAATCATTGATTTTGTGTACTTGCGAAAATAAAAAGAGGGATGAAAATGAAAATAGTGGGCCTGAAATTAAATTGAAAATATAGAACAATGAGAATCAATTTATCATTCCTTACAACTTACCATCTTACCCTAATGAAATTTCATACTTTCATTTTTGTCCTCAATTAAATTATTATCATCATCATCATCATTATTTTTATTGTTGCTCTTATGATTAGCATTATCATTATCATTGTTATTATTGATTTCAATATTATTTTTTTATTATTATTATTATAATCATCATCGTCATTACTTTTATTATTATTGTTGTTGTTGTTACAAGAATAATAGTTATTATTATTATTAATAGTAATTTTTAATAATAATAATCACAATTATTATAAAATATGATAGTAAAAATGACAATAATTAACTATGGATGTTTTAACAACTAAACACAATTCATTCCTATTCAAATATAAAGTAAACACATCAATAAGAATATAACTCATTCTGATTCTTAGAAGTAAACAACGTAATGTTGTATGTGTTTATAATGAATTAGAATTATTAATATTGATGTTGGGAATCAGATTATTGATATTATTTACTTATAAAATGAAAAAGGATAATGAGAATGAAAACTGTAGATCCCACATGTATTGACATAGTTTTATCAACAATTTTGATTGATGTAGGTTTATTTTATCATGTCAAAACCTAATGAAATGTTACCAAAATGGCTTGAAATTTTTATATCTAGTGCATTTACATGTCTATTAACATTTCAAAAAATTTCAATATCCTGATTGGTATTAAATTTTGAATAAATTCTGAAACTCAGAGTTTCTTATAAGAATTATAGTTTCTGTCATTTTGATTTAAGTCATAAAAATAATAGTCAAATTTATCATTGTAGTGTTTTTGAAATACAATTTGAATGTGCTGTAATAGTTAAAATATTCCTAATTCTCACATGCCCAATGGTTAGGTCGTGAGAATTATAACGTAAGTAAATTTCCTATTCTCTTGTCTTCTTTTAATTGTAAAATATTGCTTTGAGTACAAAATTGGATATAAGTTATGTTTTTTAATTTTTTTGGCTCCAGTTTTTTGTTGTGTAAATGGGAAAGGAAAACTTGTACTAAGTCAACTTTTAAGAGATTTAAAATTAAAGGGTCCTTACCCCATGCTACCATTAAAATAGTTTCCTTAGGGTTCGTTTAGTATGCTGGATTGGATTGGATTGGATCGGATCGAATTGGATAAGATAAGATTTGATTAGATAATATTGAATTACATATAGTACTATGTTGTGTTTGGTGTAATATTGGATTGTACTATAAATAATCGTGTCTTATATTATAATATTACAATTTACAAGTTGTTGTTGTTATTATAAACTAAAATTTTGTATTATTAATTATACAAATCAACCTTAATGATATTAATGAAATATAAATCAGAATTTAAATAATTTATGATATTTTTATTATTTTTATTCAATAATCTATTATTTTATAAAAAAAATAGATTTTTGAATATAAATTTAATAATTAATTTATAATGTAAATTTGAAATTATAAAAATATTTAATAATTAAATAAATTAAAATATAATTTTAATTTAATGTGAAATTAATAATGATTTTTAGTATAATTTATTATTTGCATTATTAAAATCAATATTTTTTATTACATTTATCACATATTACTATAATTTTAATATTTATAAATTATTATGTTTAATTGAGTTATCAATATAATCCAATACTAACTAATCCCATAGCGCCCCTGGGATAATTTCCTTTACAAAATTGAGATTAGCTTGTGGATCCAGGATAATTAAATCCTAATAGTGTGTTTGCTTGACAAAATATAATTTGGAAATGTGAATAAAATGTGTGGATCCCACATAATTTGAGAATAAGAAATGAGAATCTGATTCACATGGGGGGTTGGGATTGAGATTTCCATTCCCTGAACTGACTTTTGTATTCCTCTAATTTTTTCATATTTCTCGAATTATACTCGTTCAAATCACAATTAATTTTATTATTTTAAATGTCATTATTATTATTATTATTATTATTATTATTATTATTAAATTTTATTAACTTTATTATTATTATTATTATTAATTATTGTTATTATTATTTTTATTAATATTATCATTATTAACATTTATTATTATTAATTTTATTTTTAATTAGTATCATTTTTATTATAATATTTATACATGTATCTAGTTAATGAAAATTACATTATTTAATACTATGGGTATTTTGATAAATTAATTTTCATTTTCATTCCTCGTTCCCATTTATTTTGCCGAGTAAACACATCAATGACATTTCAACACATTCTCATTTTCATTTATTTTTGCCAAGTAAACATTGAAATCTCATTATTATTCCAGTTCATTCCTATTTCGAGCCGGTTCCCATTCTACCACATTCTCATTCCATGAAGTAAACGCACCATAATACTCTTGAAAGCTCAAAACATGAGACTAGGATAAATTTTAAAAAAAAGAGTCCAATTCCCACTTTTAATCCTCCAACCAAACACACCCTTTAGTGTTTTCGCTTGAGGCTTTAATGAAGAGTCGGCCTAACATTGCCGTTAAAAAATTTATATAACTAGCAGCATTTGGTGTTACCCAACCTGAATTGGATGCATGCGTATGTTTACATGTATTATTTGCTTCAAACAATATCCCCACTCTATTAACTAGTCTTTTATTGAAACAGAACCTCCTTCAAAACACATAGAAGAGCACCGGCTTGAATTTCTTCAATTTGCTTTAACTATATTTTAATACGCAAGGCATAATTTCAACTTGCATTTCCAGTGCACTCTGTTGTTGTAGTTTACTTCGATTTTGCATTTTTCTACTTCATGAATAATTTAAAATCGTGATTTAAACCACTCATCTCTTTGCATCAAGCTGTCTAAGTGTTTGGGTGCATTTACAGTTTGATTTTGTTTGGAAATGGAATAATGCATCTACACATGAAATGCCTATAATATATATTTTTTTCATGTGATTAGGTAGTAGTTACTTCAGCTCAATTATTTTCTTTTATTGAAATCTTCATTTTTTTTTATTGTGCTTAAAATTCTTATCTTTTTCGCTCCAGTGTTATACAGACAAGTGCAGTATGGAAGTTATTTGATTCCGGGACATTTTTGGATGCTTAAGGTTATATAAATGTTTAACATGTGAGCATTAATAGAAGATGTTAATGTCAATTCTTTTTACTTAAAATATTTTGCTCGTGGTAAGCTTCTTTGATAAAAAAAATAGTAAAATGCTTGTTAAACTTTTTTTTTTTAATTTTTCATGGTGCTATAATTCAGGTCTGCATATAAAGGATTTGCAGATGCAACGTTTAAGGGCATGGTGAACAAATGAAGAGGAAAGAATAAAAGAGTGGTGGTGATCGGAGGAGGGATTAATTGCTGGCCTCTCACTACTAAGACTCTACAAGTGATTTACTGCTAGAATTTTAGCGGACTTTGGTTTTTGGTACAAGAATTTTGCTGCCGGTGGTTACTTATATTAGGATATTTTGGAAAATATAGTGTTGAAACAGTTATGAATACTTTAATGATATAGTTTGGATCGTTAGATGAATATTGTAGTTTGAATACATATAAATTTCATTTTCTTATTTATTGGATTTTCTTTATTATATGTATTATATTTTATATTTGTTTTAGAACAACAAATTTTATTTATAAAATCAAATTTGAACAATTTGAGAATTTGTATCGTTATAAATATATTAATTCATAATAAATAAATATTAATAAAACAATAGTAATAATATTTTGAGATAAATTTTCATCGAAAAATATTAATTTTCGCATATGTGAAAATTTAAATAATACTGATTTCCTATTAAACAGTGTGAGTGTGACATATATATAACTATTAAAAACTATCATAAATTCATAACAAGAAAAATTTTATTATAAATGAGGGATATTGACATTAACGACAAATAGATTGTCTGTCATATACCCCTTTTATAACAATTATTTCTCATCATCTATTGTTTGTTTCATAATGGTGAAAAATGGAAATAAGAAATGAGAACTTGAATCTATTGGCAAGAGAATTGAAGTAGGGTGGGAATCATGTTCTTATTTCTTGAACTCAATATTTTATCCCTACCCAAATTTCATAATTCTAGTTTTATCTCCAATTAAAATTTTATTATTTTATTATTTTATTATCATCATTATTATCATTATTCTTGTTATCGTTGCTAATAATAATGATATTAAAAATAGTGAAAATAATAAGGATAATGAAAATACTACTAATAATAATAACAACAACTATAACTACGATGAGGAAGATGATGATGATGATGATATTATTATTATTATTATTATTATTATTATTATTATTATTATTATTACTAAACATAAAGTTTTGAATAATAATAATCATAATAATTATAACAAAATAATAATAAAAATGACATTGATTAACTGGGGATATTTAGTAACTTGAAATAATCTATTCTAATTATAAGACAAAGCGAACACGTTTATACAAATACATTCATTTCGATTTTGATTTTAGAATTCAAATAAATAGTTTATTGTGATCTCTGTTCCTCACTCACATTTCAATCCATCCTAATTTTTGCTTATTCTAATTACTCATTGGTAAACCCCGCCGTTAATACTCAATAGCATCGGGTCGATTACTTACTCATTTCTAATTTCGTGCCGAATTGCCTGGGGTAACGATCAAAACAGATGGCTGGATGGCACGTGTTAGCTAGCTGATTTTCGTGTTCACACATGATGGGAGCCTAAGGACTAAGCATTTAATGATGCTTAACAATGAAGTAACCATTAATTCGACTTCTATCCATTGAATACATTTTATGGATTTAGTTGAGCGAAGGTGAATATGTTCTGCATTTTATGTAGGGATGACAATGAGATAGATATGAGTTGGATCTATTATGTTTTAGATTTAAATTCATAATAAAAATTAAGATTCATATCTGATCTAGATCCATCATGAATTCATATTTTTCACTTCATATCCAGATCTAAAAAAGAAATAAATATATATATCTTATCTAAATCTGAAAAAAATTAAAATTTAAATCTGTTCTAGATCTGTCATGAATTCTAAAACTCAAAAATAAAAAAGTAATAATTTTTTAGAATGAAAATTGAAGGCTAAAATGTATTGATAATAAATAAATTATATAATTTTTCTCAAAAATATAATAAATATTGTAGCTTATACTTTTACACCAAAACAATAAATAAGAAAGATTATAAAATATAATTCAAAAGTAATTGTATGGGTAAGATCAATCTAATATTCTATTGTCTCCTTCATCATTTTAATATCCACGACACACCTACCCTCATTCCTACACTATTAGATAATGACATATAAATTAAATATTATTTATATTAAGTCCTTTATTATTTTTATTATGACCATATTTGACGATATAAATGAATAATTATATTTCTTAAAAATTATTTGGCCAATATAATAAAAAAAATTGTCAGGTTGTATTACTTGGCTTGCAATTTGAATATTGCATGTACATGTTTTGGGCCTGGCTGACCTTTAAATTTACAAAATTAACCTGTAAGTTTTGAGAGTTTAAATGCATGGTAAATACCACTAATATGCTATGAATAAAATTTATTATCATTATAATTCCACAATTGTTAAGAAACGTTTAAAATAAAATAAAATTAAAAGATGAGTAGATATAGATATGGATTTAGATATTAAGATAAATTCAGACTTGCTCCAGATCCATCTTAGATCCACACATCGATATCCAAATCCAATCCAAATTCATTTTAAACCGATCCAAATCTGATCCGATTGGATTTGGATCACGTGGATCTTAGGTCATATCCAATCCATTATCATCCCTAATTTTATGACTAGTCTAGTAAGAGATAGTAAAGTTGTGATTGAGATGAGTTTTCGATTTTTTTTTTAATTCTATCTACCAAAATAATCAATAAATAATGAAGAATTAAAAGATGATAAATAATTGTCATTGTTGACATATGCTGTATATTTTTAATTACAAAATATAATGCTATAGATATGTAATAAAAAATATATATATATTGAGACCAGCCGACATAATTTCACCGCCACCCAAACTGCTACTTCTACATTGAGAAGTAATTTTTTTTTTTTTTTTTTGTTTAGGGAGAAATCTGCTGCAACATAGGGAGAATAAAGTCCCTCATGCATGAGGGAGTTTGTGTTGTCATTATGCTACGTGGCCCGGTGATGATAATATGTTGTCCCGAAGCTAAGAATAGGTAGGATCTCAATTTGAATTCTAATTAGTGTGACATTCATTTATTAGACAATATAATACTAATTTTATTAGTAATAAAAATTACTATCCTATGGATGGGTAACACATATAGTTGGGATATAAATTAAAATCAAAATATTGGAATGTCTAACACTATTATAAAGATAATTAAAAAATTCAGCAATCATAAGTTAAGCAAACAGAAAGATAAAAGAAAAGTAAAATAAATAGGAGAGGCGTCGAGGTGGGAAAAAAGAAAAAGGGGCAAAATTTAAAATTTTAATTTATTATTTTGTTGATATAGTTATATTATAATAAAAAATTTATTAGGACTAATCTAAATTAATTCTGTTATAAAATAATCCAGATTTTTATTCTCGCATAAGAAAATATCTATTGATTAATATTCAGGTAGGGACTCGAATCTCTATCCTTAAAATTATGTTTAGGTGATAAGAATCATTTTATTTAAACCTGTAGTAAACTATGCTTTCTTCACTTACTCCCTAGCCATGCTTATGATATTATATTTTAAGACCAATTTTTAAAATTTTTAAACTGTTTTGTTTATTTTAAAGGGTGTTCAAATTAATTTTAAGCACAAAATAACACAACCAAAACTACAAGTATTGCAAAGGAAACAAGGATTTTTATACATGGTGGCTTAGCCGTTAATACCAAACCCTCTTTTTATATTTCCAAACTCCAAAGTCTCTTGACCTTGACATCTAGTGGAAATAATAGTCAAAAGTAAACTTGTATTATTTTTCAGAATAAAGGTAAAATATTTTTTTAAGGGAAATTTACACTAATAGCCATAAAAATTTTGGCTTTTTCCATCTTAACCCCCCGAAATAAGTTTCTATCAACATTAGCCATGAAAGAACCTTTGAGACCAAAATACCCCTCTCTCTCATTTCTCTCCCAACACTCTCTTTCACCCATCTCTCCCAACCGAAGAAACTCCCATCATCGGCGGCAACAACATCTCTCGTCGGCGGCGGCTCCATCTCTCATCGGTGTCCGATCTACCATCTACAACCTTCAACAAAACTTAGGTTAGCCATTTTACTCATTTTCATTAATTTAAAATGAAATTTTAGAATAATAATGATTGTAGTTTGAGAATAATGGTGGTGGTGTTTGTGGTGGTTGTTTTGGGAGTATGTTGATTTGGGGATTTGTTTTGGGTGTGAGGGCGCGCGCGCGCCGTGCTGTCGCACCAAATCGGTGCGACAGGCAGCTGGCGTACCAAATCGGTGGGATAGGCAGCTGTCGCACCAAATTACAGTATTTTTTTTTACTTTATTTTCAAGTGAATTTATTTATTTTTGTTGTAAATGCAATGTAACAATGTTATAAATATTATAGATACATGACGAAATCAGAATCGTCTGATATCGAAGTAGGCAGGATGTATTTTCGTTATGCCAATCACTTTCCGGGTTGAATTTTGAGCATGTGTAATTTATCTTCGGTCGTAAAAACCATCGACGAAAAATTAATAAAGCGGTAGTTGAATATGTTCAAGAATGATATATTTGGGCATTTCTTGGAGTGTCGAAGTTTTCCATTTGGTGGAGTAATTTTGCACAATTTTTTATTGAGGCAAGTGGCCCATGAAGAAGATAGCCGTGAGGATCAGTTATGGTTTCAAATTGGTGAGCATTTGATTCGCTTGTCAATTGTAGAATGGTGTCTGGTTACTGGACTTTCATATGGTGTTGATACCGAACCAAGAGATAACAAAACAGTGGATAGGCTACGAAAAACGTATTTTTGTGGTGTGCATCGTAAGATCAATGTTAAGGAATTCGATGCATTTTTTAAGGAATTGAAATTCGAGGAAATGGATGATATGGACGCATTAAAGATTGCGCTCTTTATTTTGCGGACAGAGTACTAAATGTAAGAAAAAATCACTGTCAAATCAATTTCGATTGGCTTAACAAAGTTGATGATATACAGTACTTCCGAAACCGTCCATGGGGTCTTGTGTCGTGGGAAATGGTATACGATAGTCTTGACAATGCACTGTTCGAGAAAGACGAGAAATTTAAGACGACTCGGTTGAAAAACCCAGATCACAACATTGAAAAGTACAATCTTTACGGCTTTACGTCCGGGGTTCAGGTGCGTTGTTTTTTTTGTTTATTAATAAGTTTTATAGTATTAAATATTTGATAGATGTTTTAATAGGTTTTTCACTTTGGTTGTTGCAGGCTTGGATTTACGAAGCGATCGGAGGTTTTCTGTCAACATGGGTTGTGAAAACAAAGAAGAAGATTTCCCACATCGTGCAATGGAAGCCCATGGCGTCTTCGAGAATCAACTTTGCTGAGGTTTATTCGTTTTTCAACGACAAATCTCGTCTTGTAAGTAATATGTATTAGTTATTTTTTAAACTTTACTAAATTTAAGTTATGTATACTTACTTAAAATTTTCAATTGAATTTATGGCAGGGAGACGTTTTACAATCCCTTGAGCCAAATTCAAAGGAGAGTAGCAGAAAATATTGGCTCACTGTGAAGGATTACATGCCAAGCATTCCAGACTCGGTTCATAATAGGGGTGGCAAATTTTTCCGGACCCGGCCCGGACCCGGACAAACCCGGATTATCCGGTATGGGTTCAACCCGCACCGGATGCATTAACAATGCGGATCCAGGTTGTAATTTTTTAAACCCGGATATATTCCGGGTCGGGTCCAGGTTTAGGTGAACCCAGATCTCCGGAACCCGGACCCGGACTACCATTTATTTATTTATTAATTTTTATTACTAACTAAAAAATATATAAGCATTAAACAATAAATTGGGCAAGAAAAAAAAAAGCAAACAAGACAAACCCGCAAAACCCTAAAGCAAAACAAAACAATTGCACCAGCCGCCACCTTGTTGAGGGGAGGGAGGAACATAAGCAAAACAAAACAATCCCTCAATCTTTATCAGTTCATCTCTCAATCTTCATCTCCATCTCTCAATCTTCATCTCCATCTTCATCTCACTCATTCCCAGCGACCACCTCAAACCTCATCTCCCTCATCCCTAGCTACTGCCACCTCAATCTTCGTCTTCTTCATCCCCAACGACCAAGTTCATCAATACATCATCAATTAAATCATCTCAATTCATCATCCATTATTATCAAAAACCCAGCTCCACCATCATCAAATTCGGTCTCATCTCTCTCCAAAGAGCAAGCTTTGCTGCTAGTTGCTAACCCCTTCTTGCCGGCAATCATATTTTTCACTGGCCCATCACCGCCTTAGCTGCGAACTGAAATTTTCTTTTGTTTCTCTGTATTTCTCTTTTAATTTTTTGCTTTTGCTTAATTTCGGTAATTATTAATTTTTTTTCTTGTTGTTAATAGCCAAACGCAGCATCTTAGCACATAATATCCATATAATTGTAAATTTTATTATTGAAGTAAGCAAATTTGGTTGTGATCCCATGAATTCCTCCTATTGTTTTTTGCTTCTGTAATTCCAAAGAACCAAAAAGTGGCAAGTATTAAATCTATCTTCATCCAACTACCGAGTTTAAAACCAGCAATCCGAAAATCTGGATTTTTTCGGGTTGAACCCGGACCGGACCCGGAGCGAAATAATCCGGGTTTATATCCGGATCCGGGAGCGTAAATTGTCATCCGGGTTCGGAACCGGAAACGTTAAACCCGGACCCGGACCCGGACCCAAATTTTGCCATCCCTAGTTCATAAGGTCGGTTATAAATCTAAGTACTATAAATTTTTAATCGAAATTTTTGACTTTTCATTAATTAATTTTAAATGATACTCTATACAGCACCAACCCTCAATCAACGAGATGCCGTCAGTTTCAAGGCAATCAGACGAGCATGATGACATACCAAACCCAACACCAGAGCAGCGTCATGACACTTCTGAGGATGAGGTGGCTGTTGATGACCACCAGGAGTAGACAGACAACTCTGATGACGCACATAATTCTGAGGTTATAAATAATATACGATATTCTTCTTTTATTAATCATTATTGTTTTACTGTTATTCTAAAGTTTTACTTATTTTCTTTTGTAATAGTCGAGGACGAAGCAGTCTAATGATTACGTGCGACAATGGCTGGATAAGATTGATCGTAACGTGTATGAATTGAAGCCGGATTTAAAAGATTTTAAAGAAACCGTGGTTGGCTTTATCGACACATTTTCTAAACGTCCAAATAAGGATTTTCCCACTGCACGCTTGTATGCGGTGTGCAAAATTAAATTTAATAATTATGTTCATTTAACTTTTAATTTAATAGTTGTTTAATATGTTTATCTTGACGAATGGACAGGCCCCGGATGACTATGGAGTGTATACTAACGTGGGCAATCAAAATCTTTCTACGCCCACGTCATTGTATAGTTTCTACGAGGATGTTAGTGGGGAGAGGGTGCAGGTGTTCACTGAGGTGCCTCTGCCGTTAGTAAGTTCGGCCGCGCGTACATACTGTCGTATGTTTATAACAGTCCTTACATGATTCCTCCACTCAGGCGAGGAAAGAATGCCCGACCTATACCTCGACCCCAAATCATGGAGCATGCGATTGACATGAATACGACTGTAGATATAAATCCACTGAGAGGATTGGGGGATTCTAGTCTGTTTGCTGAGTTTGATCGATGGTTTGCTGGTGATATGACAATGGTTCGGAGAGTCCAGTACCCGCAGTCATTCTTTCAAATACTTTTGGGTTTAGCTTCGATAGGATGGCTAGGCGAGGAGGTAATTATATTTTCGAAGTTCTCTGAGTGTTGTGGATTTGTGTATCAATCTTTTCTTTTAAATCGTAATTTTCTGTTCCTCTACAGCATATTCACGAGTATTTTCGCTTGATTAGCTAGAAATAACGGCAGTATCCGAATGTCTTAGTTCAACGTGTCACACATACTGACACATTTTTTTGGGTAACGTGCCGACAAAACTTATAAATACCATTTTTTTAATTATCGCCTTTAAGTTTTGTTAATTTATACATTTCTTGGTTATCTATGTATTATGTGTTGTTGAATCAGTTATGGAACAATGGGGATTGTGCGATCGATTCATTAGTATTCAACGACCGCTTGAATTACTATCTTTGTGGCCGACAATACATAATGTCCAAATCAATGACGGATGTCGATATGGTATGTATTTTATTGCATTTCATATACAAGTTGTTGCTTTTTCTTGGTTGTTTATCAATTTTATATATAACGAACATGTTTTTCAATTTTTATATACAGTTACTCATCCCTGTTAACTTGGACGGCTCACATTGGGTACTGGCACGAGTAGACTTTCGGAAAAACAAAGTCTGGATTTATGACTCATTACTCACATGTCGCGAGGACAAAAGATACAAGTTGAAATTCAAGCCACTTGAAGTTATCCTCCCTCGATGGTTGGAATATGTTGGGTTCTACAACATCCGACCTGAGTTGCGGAGTGCCGACCCCTGGAAAGTTATTGCAGTTAAGAGTGCGCTACAACAAGTGCCCGGAACTGACGATTGCGGAGTTTTGTATTGAAGGCTACGATGTATTTAATGTTCGGGCTTAAATTAGATTTTAACGCTAGTCATGTCGAGTACTTTAGAAAGAAGATTGCGGTTGACATATTTAATGATGATATTGTATTGTAAACCGCTTGTAGTAATTTGAATGTTGAAACTTGAATTTTTATTCTAATTTGCGCACTTAAGTTTATATAATTTCAATGCTCACATTTAAATATTTAAAATAAAATAAAATTTCATGACATATAAGTGTACAATACACAAAAACCAATAATAGTTTTAACCAATGAATCATTGAAACAATACAACTAACTTCGAGTCGACGCAATGGGATTCTTACATCGCTTACGATTATGGCCTAGCTCATGACACCGCTCGCATCTTACAGTCTGCCGGTTAACGCCCTCACCAGCCGAGGGTATTATGAGCTCCTTACAACTGCCAGGTGGTGGTGCCTCAACTAGTAGGTATACTTGCATCTCCTGAATTTCATCTGGAACTTCCCAATCAGCCACATCGCCAACTGACTCCACTGGTTGTGCATAAGCCATCGCCAACCATTCTGTAGTGTAAAAGTCCGAGCAAAGGTTAATAAAATCAACCTGGTGTGTTAGACACGCCGCAATTGCATGAGCACATACAAGCTGATCAAGCTTAAACACTCTGCAGGAGCAAGTTTTCTTTTGCAAGTCAACCAAACCTTCCTTAAGCCTACCACCTATAACTTGAAATCGATGCGGAGACATCGACCGAACTATCATTCTTTCAGCTATAGTTCTCCTCTCAGTGATTATTTCATCCGCCTATGTTGTTAGCCGAGTACTCATTGATTCAGCCACAATTTTTCTATTATAAAACCATTGCTGCAATGTTTTCCTAAAGTGATCAACAAGATGAGTAATAAGAAATTTTCGTGGTTCCCTCATGAAAGAATTAACACTCTCCGCGATATTTGTGGTAAGTATACTGTACCTCATACCTTCAAACTGAGACCTTGCCCAATTACACGTACCGACATTATTTTCTAGGTAATCAGCCGCACCCGAGTGGATCATCTACAACCCTTCAAGTTGTCTCTTAAACTCCTCGTGGCCATATGCTTTTGCTGCATTAATAAAGGCAGGCTCAAATTCATCCCAAAGAGCTTTGGACATTCTAAACTGTGACTTAATGTTACCTTTCAAGTAGTAAAAACAAACGCCATGAGTTGTATTGTGAAATACTTTAAGAACGACTCTCCTTATGGCAGTGCATCGATTAGAGATAATTACCAACTTAGATCTATCGCCAATCACTCCGTGTAACTTCATCATAAACCATTTCCAAGCATCATTATTTTCGGAATCCATAATCCCAATGGCTAACGGATACAATTGATTGTTTCTATCAAGACATGTTGCCACGAACATGCTTCCACGATATAACCCCTTGAGATGAGTACCATCTACAGTAATGACAGGCCGAATGTACTGCATAAAACCCTTGATGGAAGATCTGAGTGCTACAAAATAGTACAAGAAATTACCATCTCCATCCTGCTCGAGGTGAGTGACTGTACCCTCATTCGCTGTAGTTAGTACGTGAGAGTATTTAAGGAGCAAGTGGTATGACTCTGCAGGGTTGCCTCGAACTATTTCAAGATCAACTTCTCTTGCCCGATATGCCTGCTGGTATGTTAACTGAACACCGTATTCTTGTTGCATATATGCTTTTATATCATTCTGAGTATAAATTCTCTTGTCTTGAATATATTTTTCTGCGATAATATGACCGACAACCCGGCTTCTTACTTAATGACGTCCATCAACCAATACCTCATTATGACAAGTGTGTACATTATCAATTCTTCGCACCACCCAAGGAACATTTTGCTCGTTCGAACTTCTAGTTGCTCGAATACGTCATTTACATGATTCCGAATAACAGTGAGCCTCGAAACGTGTCGTTGTAGACCGTGCAATCTTGAAATCAAACTTATCCCTAAAGGCAACCTTGCGTAGTTGTAATATAAACTCATTCTTCTCAGAAAATAGCTTATCCACACTGATATCATCTGAGTCACAACTGCTAACAAAGCTTGGAGCAAGACTTGTGAGGGGGTCAATTCTCCTTCTCGATCGAACTATAGGAGGAATAAGTCAATTGCCTTTGTTATTCACATGAATATTGTCTTCACACTCATCCTCATGCTGAAACGACGGAATATTTGAAGGACCGGCTTCTCTATCATCACTATCATTATTGAAATGAGTGCCCCTCATACTATTAGAAGGTTCTGTACAAGCATTATCCCCCTCTGTCTCATCATGAAGATCATCATTGTCCCGAAAATTATTATTGTGATACGGAGAATACCGTTGGTCCAACGACGTTGTTATTGGAAATATCGTTGCTCCAACATCCTGTAACGTAATGCTGTTATCATCAATGTTGTCATAATTGTTGTGGATTGGAGAGCAATATTACTGCAGCGATATTGTCTTTGGCAACACCTCTTCTTCATTATCGAGGCCAGACATATTTGCTCTAAACGAAGTTTCTGTATCGACATGTGGCTCAATACCTTTCCTCGGAACTCGAGGTGATGTGGTCACGAATATAGGAATGTATCCAAAATTGACTACATTGGATGCCATATGCAACACAACCCTCACCATTTCATCATCAAATATATTCATGGGCAGTGCACATATACGATATAATGTGTTACTAGACCTCAAAGTTGTCTTCATTGTGATACTATATTCATTAGGGTTTATTTGTAACACCTCGTATACTCTTGTCAATAACTGATCAAACAGATAATTTTTTCCAACCAAAAAAGCTCGATTTTTACCATTCACATACTCCATACGGCCATCCTCTAATGTCTCCCACCAACCATCGTAACACAATTCAAGTACAACTGAATCCATTAAGCCTGAAATTATAAAAAAATAAATTATTTGAGCCCTATCAAATTAATATAGTTTTAATGAATCTGCCTCTCCGTGTGACAGGCTGCCTGCAGCACCAAGTTTTGGTGTGACAGGTTCCCTGTCGCGTGAAGCTTCGTGCGACAGGCAGCCTGTCGCCAGATTCACCCACGACTCGCAGTTCACTGAAACTCTCGAGCAATTTGAGAAAATAACTTATACCACTATGTGATGCCGATTAGTGTTGGATCTGGATAGATTATGATCGGATTTCACTTTTATCGTTATCTTTTGCCGTCGTCGTTGGTTGATGATTCAAGAGTGGAAAGCTGCCTTTGGTTTGACGAAAGGGGAGAAAGAAAATTCGCTTTTGGTTTGTAAAGAAAGGTAATTTGGGTAGAAAAGCGTGTGTTTGGCTAATGTTGATAGAAAAAAATTAAGAGGGTTAATTATGAAAATAGTAAAAGTTTTATGGTTATTTTCATAAATTTCCCATTTTTTAACCTAAAGGAATTAAATATAAAGAAATAAAATAGGAAGACCTCGGGTCAACTACATTTCCATCTATTACTCTTTTTTTTTTATTTCTTTAGGTAAACTTTTAGGGAACCGACTGCCTTCCAGTGGGGGGAAGATACCCCTTATTTTGTCGTCATTTGCAACAGCCGTATGATATCTGGGCACATGATCTAATGCCTCCAGTTTGATAGCTTTAATTATGTTTTAAATTGGCAACCGGTTAAGACGGGTTACGTGGTACTTTAGGGTTTTAACAAATGTTCGTGCAATTTGAGGCAGCAAAAAAACTGAAAATAACAGCAGAGTTGGCCATATTGGCTGTGAATTATCTACGTTGGTGAGTTGAATAACAGAACCTGTTAGAAATTTCCGATAATTTTGTATGTAATGATTAGGTTAATATTATGAATATAGAGAAGTGGCAAGATAATTGCACCTATAAGTATAGCAGTGGCAATTAGTTATTTGAAAATACAAAATCATCAAATTTGGAAATTGTTATTTGTAATGAATGCAATTCGTTTGCTTTGAGCTTAGACGAAGTAGAAAATCGAAAGTGATGTTCAAACCAAAAAGATAATGTGTAACTTTGTCCAAGAATGAAGGTAGGTCAAAGTGAAAAGCAGAAAGCATGCAATATAGAGATTACTAAGGAAACTGTAGTAGATACCAACGTTGCAGAAAGAAGTAGAAAAGAAAGGAACTTTGGATTCATCAGCTTTTTGTAACTTAAAGGTTGCTTATGTTACAAGAGGTCTCTCATATAAATTCCATGAGAACTCAATGACTTCCAACTTCTCAAGAACTTGAATCGATGTCAATCGCCGACTTACCCTTTACATAGAAACCAACAATGCATCCCAGTCAATCATTGTCTATCACTTGCCTATGCAAATTTCAAAGGCCAGGATACACGGGAGCCATAATAAATTTCAACAAAAAATCTCCCGTACCTGTACTTACTCATAATTAACTCCCTTCAAATTTTCACAAATCTTCACACTTATCCTTTGCAACATCATTATACACTGAAATGTTCATTACAAGCAAACCAGTTAAAATTTTACGAAGTAACACAAATGAATTACAATAGTAAAATGCTAATTTGCACAACTGTTTTCCTATTTCTTCCCCACATGACAGATTTTGATCAGCTTCTTATAAAAAATTCCCATGTGGGTTCGAACTTCATTCAACTGTCACGAAATGCCAGATAATTCCCTATACAACAGGACGCTATCAGCAGCATTATTCGTCAATTGGGGATGATTAAATTCATTATGAGGCATGACAATAACCTGGCTCATACTTTGATCTCCTTCAACAATGGAGCCCTAGTTGCTCTCCTGCTGTGCAAGGAATTTGTCTACAGATAGACCTTTTGCATTGACAGCTTATGAAAATCCACAGTTACAAATCTAAAACAATGCCTACCAACAAAAAGCAGTGTCATTTCACCATTCAGTTTTATTTTATAGTGATACAGATTAACAAAGATCTCAATGGACAAGGTAAAGCGGTTAAACAGATTAAGTATGACAATGCAACCCATTATAAAGGCATTTTCTATATTCTTTCCATAAAACACATTGTCCTACATATAACATAATGCATACCTTAGCAACCAAACTCCTTCAAATCTTTTTGCTCTTCCAATTAAAATAATGAAATGCAAATGACTAAATAGCTTTCTCAAAAACTATATTTTAATTATCTTTTGACTAATAACATATGCACTCGCGACTCAAGAAATAGATAACCAAAAAACATGATAGACTAAGATAAAAAGCAACAGTATTCATTAAGGCATTAAGAAAGCAACCATAAGTATAACGAAAGTGAAAGGTCGTATCATGCATTACAATATTGCTGCAATGCAATCTACGTACACAAAGATGACATTTGTACCCAAGCATGCAGCAAATACGCTTGCAGGTCAGATCTCTCCAGTGGATCACCAACCTATGCACTACTTTTTCCGTAGAGACATACCTCTTCAACCAAAATAAAGACATTGCCTTCTAATAATGACCAAGCCACGACATAAACTGACATAAGAAAACTTCAATCTGCAAATGCACAATCAAAACTTCCTTTGTAATGACATATTTTAGTACGTACAGACTAAACAGAAGTCCAATGATGGGAATAATAATAGAACAACGCAATGAATCATCTAATTACAAATCCATTATCACCTTTTGCGACTCCAACTATATTGCAATGTTTAGTTGCTTCATCCTAGAAATGGCGGAACCTTCCTGTCTGCAAATGCAAATATTGGTATAAAGTCGTGACATTTTATGCATGTCTATCAACATACTTATAGGATAAATGCATACCTTTAACTATGGAGAGAAGACAATCAGTGTCTTCAACTACTTCTCCATTTCCTGATAACAGAAATTAATAGGTTATAGTATAAGTAACCAGCAGAATAAGCCAAATAGCACAAGAGCAACAGAGAGAAAAGCATTTCTGCCACCCACCAGCTGATAGACTGAATAAGGACACGTCATAATTATTACAATGTCTAACCATTCAGTCAGCTAAAATAATTTATTGAACGTTGTATCCCACTCTATGCTTAAATGAATAGAAAAATATATGTAAGTATTCACCATACAAATGCATCATGGTAGGAACATTAGTCCAAAGGGAACAACTACAGGGAAGTGACCTCAAGTGATGATAAATCAATCATACTTAAATGAGGATGTGTTAATGCATAAGCAATTGCCAAACAATATGTCTTTATGGCAACGAGATTTCATAAATTCAATTTCCAACAGAATAAACAACAAAAACTCGTTTGTCAAATTTCCTACGCAACAACCTTCTCTATCTTAAAGGAAACAGACAAAGAATCAATAGAAACATACTAAACCTAAGCAGAATGAAGCTTACGATTAAACTCTTCATACAGTCTATAACATGCAAAACCATTTACAACATCACCCAGAAGAACCATAATCGGCGCCCAACATAAATCCCAAATATTTACCTTTTAGTTCATGTAATCGGCGTCCAAACGCGGCCGATCGATCACCGAATTTGGGTTGTTGGCATGGATATGGCACTGTTTTTACCACAATGCCACAGTCACAGCCGACGCAGTGCTTCCAATTGATGCGCACACTTTTCGAATTAACATTATTTTTTTTTCTTATTTGGTTAGTCACACTGTTTTTACCGGCCACACCATTTATATTATTTTATTACCTGTCCATTTTTCAGTCATTGGATTTCACTACTCTTCAATCCGATGGCCAGAGCAAAAGACGACAAAATAATAGGTACTTTCCAACCGGTGGAAGGTAGTTTTGGCCAACTTTAAGTTACTCTTTTGCTAATTGACCGCTTGTTATCTTTAAAATTCTCAAAATATTTCTATTTCTGTTCAAAAGATAAAAAATAAAATAAAGGTAGGCTAATGATTTTTTTTCTTTTATTTTTTTGTCTTCTTAAAAAAAATAGAGAATAAATTAATATTTTTAAAAGTAACATAGTGATTTAAAAATGGTCAATTTATAAGGGGTAACACGAAGTCAATCAATTTTCTTTTAATGGTCAAATTATTTACACGCCATGAGACACTTTAGCCTCAAATATAATAGAGAAAATGTAGAAGAGCTTAAGACTCAACGCTTAGTTAGGACAACGCCTAATGATATAAAAAATAATATAAAAACTGAATTTCTTACAACTAAAATGAAAAATAACTATATACACTAAGATCTAGTAAGATGTTAAAGAAAATTACATGTTTATAATTTATACAGAGTACTCTATTAGCCATTGGGTTTCACAAATAAATGTGACTACTGGCTTTCTCATTTTGTAATAGCTTGTGATAATGAAGCGACATTGGATTTTCACTTGCCAAAAGTACTGTGATCATAATCTTCCTTAACACCACGAAGTTACATTTACACACTCATTATTTTCAAGTTGAACAATGGAAACCACTCAATTAACTAATTGTGTAACCAAAATTGGTTTGTGTGAGTAGTTCGACACTCTCACTCCTTAAGAGAGGCTAGGGGTTTAAGCCCCGCTCTCGTATGGAGTCATCATTTTGACCAGTACTTTACCCTTTACGCGCCGACCCGGTGCGAGCGGGAATTAATATGAGTTGTGGTACAAGCTTAAAGGTGCCTCCCACAGTTGGGGCTCACTCAAAACTACCCGGTGGTTTAGACCAAAAAAAAAAAATTATAAGTTGATTAGATCCATATTTCTTCCTTAAGTCATGAAGACTTGTATCCGTACGAGTGTAGCTTTCTTCCATTGGAAAAAGTGTTAGTCTTGCATCACGGGCGAATTCAAAAGACCATTATTTTTCTTTTAAATGCACTCCAAGTCCTTTTGAAAGAGTTAAATAAAACAACATCGATATTCACAAAAAGCTTTGCACAAAACGATCCATTTTGTGCCAAGTATAAAACCCAATTGTACGTGCAAGCAACAACACCACACACACACGCAATAGCAACAAATTTCCGCTCTTTTCTCCATCGCATGAATTTAAATTGCCCTGAGATTCATTTTATCCGTCACAAGTGGAAACACATGTTTCCAAGGCTCGTTCCAGTGCTTAACAACTGAATTCACTACCACCAAAGTTGGAAGCACATATCCAAAAAAATTGTGTGATGATTTAAGCACTAGAA